>NW_006770652.1:2684020-2690475 GCF_000442215.2 Lipotes vexillifer
AAAGAGTCTGTGCCTGACACACTAGTTTACAGGCCACAGCCATAACTTTTACAACCAGCTGGAGTGTTGGGCTACTCCCACACTTGTCACAGGGCCCTTTTCTTTCCTGGCAGGTAACTATTTGCTCCTTTTCCATTCTACCAGAAGCCAACCTGGGGTACTCGGTGAAATGTACAGGTTATGCTATTCTAGGGTTTTTAGCACTTTTATTTAGCTGTGGGACATCTTCTCACAACAAAATCTCACACCAAAGGCAAATATTTAAAACAGTTAATGCTGGAAGTATTTGGCATGAAGTGGAAGTAGATGATCCAAAGCTAACTGTCTCCACCCCTCCCAAATCCATCACACACACACACACACACACACACACACACACACACACACACTCCTTGAGGCACCTCTAAAGAATTCCTTGGACTCTAAGCAGAGAAGTTTGAAAATCCCTGATGGTCTTCTCATTTTACAGATGAGAAAAGAGGTCTAGATCTGCCCTGTCCAATGTGGTAACCACTAGAAATGTGTGGCCACAGAGCTTTTGAAATGACTAGTCCAAACTGAAGATGCTGTAAGTGCAACACACAAACAAAATGCCAAGGACTTGGTACCAAAGCAAAAGAATGTAAAATATCTCATTGATACATTTTTTAAATTGATGGTCTGTTAGTATGATATTTAAGATAGATTAGGTCCAATGAAATATATTTAAATGAATCTCAAGACTTCCCTGGTGGTCCAGTGGGTAAGACTCCACGCATCCAATGCAGGGGGCCCAGATTCGACCCCTGGTCGGGGAACTAGATTCCACATGCATGCCACAACTAAGGAGTCCGCATGCCACAAGTAAAGAGTCCAAATGCCACAACAAAAAGATCCCGCAACTAAGACCCAGGTGCAAACAAAATAAATAAATATTTTTAAAAAAATAAAATAAAATGAATCTCACCTGCTTCACTTTACTTTTTTTTAATGTGACTACTAGAAAATTCAAAATTACACAAGTGGCTCTCCCTTGTGGCTCATGTTATAACTCTGTTGGATAGCACTGATCCAGATTGTTCTGCCCAGATCATAGGAGACAGGTAGGAACTTGTGGTCCTCAGTGTTCTCTCCAAACCACCATTCTCACATTACTCATTTACATGGAGACATAGTGGATAGATAAGAGCTTAACATGACATCCCTGGGCAGTTTCATTTAATGTGATGGGGTGAGAGAACTTGCAGGCAAAGGTGAAGGTGGGGTAGGATTAGGCCCACGGGTGGCCTTCCCAATCACATATATTTATCTGGCAACTAGGAGGAAATCTACCCAGGGAAGGAGCATTGATTTAGAAACAAGAAGGCCTGAGTCTTAGACCCTTTTATGATGATGCTCCCTTTTTGTGAAGATCACCAACCTTCTGGGTCTCATTTTCCTTATCTGTAAAGTGAGGGAGTAAGTTTTCAAGGCTCAAAGTCCTCTTCCTTCTCTGTAATTCTGTGATTTACAATTTATGTATTCACCTATATGCTTCCCTGCCAGCAAATGGTTTTTGATGAGTTGTTCCCACATCTATTTCTCTTCCCTTCTTATTTTACTCCTCCTAAAAGCTAACTTCAGCCAAGAGAAGTTGGGTTGAGAAGGTAAGACAACTCCAGGTCACTTCCTTTTACCCTTGACGCTGAGAGCAATGAGAGAACTGTTGTGCTCTCAGGAGGACCTGGAGGAGGAAAGGGCAAGGAATGGATGAAGGGGAGGCAGAAATTAAAGGATAGGGGAAATAAGAAGAGGAAGAAGCAGGTGAAGCAGGAAAAGAAAATGGGTATTAGAAATACGTATCTGCATGCACCCTTATGTTCATAGCAGCACTATTCACAATAGCCAAAACATGGAGACAACCTAAATGTCCGTCGACAGATGAATGGATAAAAGAAGATGTAGTATATGTATATATATGTATGTGTGTGTAGGTACATATATACACACACACACAATGGAATATTAGCCATAAAAAGAATGAAAGAATGCCATTTGCAGCTGTATGAATGGACCTAGAGATTATCATACTAAGTGAAATAAGTCAGAAAGAGAAAGACAAATACCATATGATATCACCTATATGTGGAACCTAAAATATGATGACACAGATGAACTTATCTATGAAAGAGAAACATACTCACAGACATAGAGAACAGACTGGTGGTTGCCAAGGCAGAGGGGGAACAGGGAAGGGATGGATTGGGAGTTTGGGACCAGCAGATGCAAACAATTATATAGAGAATGGATAAACAACAAGTTCCTAACACAGGGAACTATATTCAGTATGCTGTAATAACCATAATGGAAAAGAAAAAAAACTTTTTTAAAGAAATAGGCATCTGAAGGGTTGACTAGCCATCTATCTGGACTCCTTGGTTTATCAACTCCAAGAATGCAGGGACCATGTCCTATTATTTGCGGGTGGAGGTGCTTGTCTTATACGATACCTGAGCACACTGTTACACACTAGACAGGAACCATGCAGTAGTCTCTTCATTTGGCTCGCCGAGTTTTTTACACCTCACCTTTTATGGCTGGCACATCTAATGAACGCAGATGAAACACATAGGTACGCAGGGTAGGAGAAGTCAAATTAAGCAACACATTTATTAAACTTTTTACCCTCCTTCCAAGCTCCTAGGAAGCAGAAAACACCCAGACATTGTTTTAAGTCAGGGAGTTTCCAGTTTTGCAACTGAACTCCCTGGACAAGGACCAGGCCTGCCGTCAGTGCGTGGGAGAGCACGGCATTCTCAGGACTGGGTTGGAAGTTCCAAGTTTATGAGGTATCTATATTGGGATTTAGTTCTTACCTATGGGTCCAGGGTTGCATTTTTCCTCCTAAATACACTTCATCTCTGAATGGCAACACTTGCTAAGACATTGGTTTATGTTCTGTTTGCTTCTTAACGCTTCTCTAAATTTTGTCTCAAAGAAAACGATGAGGCTAGAAGCTTCTCTCAGGCCCCACCCACAGCTGCCAGCCCCAAGGGAAGAGCAGTATTAGGGGAAGTGGCTCTGGGGAACTGTCCTGAGACACTGGTGCCCTATTGTCCTCATCTTCATGTAGGCGTGGGCGGTGCGGAAGGGGGAAGAGATGGGGGCGGCTTTGAAAGGCAGCTAGGACTCATCCTTTCCTGCCCACTCCAGGGGCACTCACAGTGGAGGTGAGCTTTGCTGGGAGCCAGAGAGAATTTCATTAAAATAGACTTTTAAAAAGGAATAAAGGAAGGAAGGAAGAAGGCAAAACCAGAATGTTCAGTTAAAATATCAGATTTAGGGAAGGTGAGAAAAGACTAAAACTGGAATAATGGAGACGGAGGTGGTGGGAGAGAGGCGGAGGGACTCAGTCGTTAATCCTTCGGGGGTTTTATCCTGTTCATGCTGGTGTCCAACCCCTGCCTGTCAGAAGAGAGAACACAAAACTAAGTTCCAGCAAAGCAAACAGCTATCTCACCCTCCAGCTATCTCACCCTGTGTTATCAGGCAGGCTTCCTTCCTGAAGGGTCCACTAAGACCCTCTCAGCCAGAGCCTAGGATTACTTTCCCTAGATATACACGAGGCACATGGATAAACCATTCCTTTGGCAGGTTCTTAACTGAGATGGGGCTGCTGGAGGGCCTGGCCGGGCTGCAGGTATAGGGGTTGTAAAGCGGGGCTTGAGGAGAATGCCCCTGGGTTGAGCACACTCTGTTGAGACAGTCTGTGCTGGTTAGAGTGTCCTGGAGAACAAGGCCCACAGAACTGCTTTTCCTCACTAGGGCCTTTGGAGACTCTTAGACTCCTCTGTACCAGGGTGTATGAGCCTTCGTAATTTTTCTCAAAATGCTCAGGGACCCAGTCTCCACAGCTCCATTTATACTCAGGACTGTAATGGGGGCAGGAAGCCCTCTCTCTCTATCGGCCTTAGCTTATCTGCCGAGAACCACCCATAAAAGGGACAGGCTGTATCTTCACATGGGCTTCCTTCTGCCTGTGTCTATGCCCTAATCGTCTCTTCTTATAAGGAAGCTGGTCGTATTGGAGTGGGGCCCACCTATGACCTCAATTTAACTTAATTACCTCTTTAAAGGCCCTGTCTCAAATATAGTCACATCCTGCGATATTGGGGCGGGGGTGCGGGTGGGTTAGGATTTCAACATATCAATTTGGTGGTGGAGTGGGGACACATAATTCAGCCTATGGTGCCATGTCTACGCCATGTGTCATATCACAGTGCGCCATGCTATGGTGCCATGTCTACGCCATGTGTCGTATCACAGTGCGCCATGCTATGGTGCCATGTCTACACCATAGGTCGTATCACAGTGCGCCATGCTATGGTGCCATGTCTCCGCCATGTGTCGTATCATAGTGTGCCATGCTATGGTGCCATGTCTACACCATGTGTCGTATCATAGTGTGCCATGCTATGGTGCCATGTCTACACCCTATATCGTATCAATCATAGTGCACCATGCTATGGTGCCATGTCTATACCATATATCGTATCAATCATAGTATACCATACTACGATACCATGTCTATGGCTGGGAACCTCAAGGCAGCCCCCCACTCATGGCGACACACGACATTTAGATGACCCAACAATGCCATTCCATCTCTATCTCTTACCAAATGCTCCAGTTTTGCTGGCCTTCCTGAGCTCTTTAGGCCAGTCTTCTCTAGGATCTCATTTCTCTGTGTGTCGGGGATGTTTCCTGGAACATTCCTCTTGAGGATGGCAGCCTTGCCAAGCTGGAGGCCACTGTGTCCCCTCACCCACTGCTCCTTCCCTGCAGGCCCTTCCCAGCTCCCCTCAAGCAGACAACCACGCCCAGTTAAGGAGAACCGTGGTCTTGTCCAAGAAGCCAGGTATATACACCCGCAAGCCCCTCAGGGATGGCATTCCAAAAGATAGCTTTCCCTTCATCAGCTGGAACTTCCTGTGGTGTCTATAAGCAGGCCTTCTCTGCATGTAGCAGGTTCCAGAAATGGAGGTTCGGAATTTGTTTTGCTTCCCACCACTCCTCAAAAGTCGTTCCTTGGTAATGCAGGCTGGAAAGGAGGACAGGATTACTGGGCCTAGCAAAGAACCGTCTAACCCCTCTGTATCTTTCGAAGAGCAATTTAAAGTCACTTCTCCCTGAACCAGAAAAACAACTTGTCTCCTATACTCTGAGCTTTGCAGTTCAACTCTATTTTCTATGATCACAGTGCTGAGCTTATTACACAAAAACAGCCCTTGCGAATCCTCTCCCTCAGATGATACTTACTGGGTGGTCCTTCTTGGTCGGTCTCTGGGCACAGAGGCCCCTCGCCATGCTTCCCCTTCTGTCCAGTGTGCCGGGCAGAATCTGCCTCACAAAGCTGAGCTCCAGCTTGTCAAGAGATAAGATCAGAGACACTGTGGCAGGGCCCTGTTTTGACAAGGCAGAAAATACCGGCTATGCCAACCATCAGGCCTACTGTGCAAAAAACAAACCCCCGCGGTACACCTTGGCTTTCCTGGAGAGGTTTCTCCCTTCGTCAAGCCTGGGGTCATGGGGTGAGGAAAGAGTCGCGTCCCTGCCAGCCAGGCTTCCGGTCAGAAGGGCTTCACTTTCAATTATCCAAGAGCAGCCATACACAGCTGCTTATGTAACCGCCTGGCCCCTCCTTCTCAGATGGAGGGTGTGGAACCATTTGGTGTTTGCTGAATAGTGAGTCATGGTCAGATTTAGGGAGTAGAAACAGTGAATTTCTCCCCTGCATTGCTTCATCCAGAACTTCTAGTAAAGAGGATGAGCAGTGAGTCAGTGGCTGGGGATGTCAGCCTTGGGAAGGGAAAGCACCCCAGAGGGCCCCGAAACGCAGGCTCCCACCAGACTTGCACGTGGAGCTGCTGAAGGGACGTGGGGGCATTTGAAGCTCGGCTGGGCACTCTGTGAGGAGATGCACTGTTTATTTAGGCCTGTGGCTGACTTGACAGGGAATTTCCTATCTCGGGCAGTTGTAGCCTTCCAGGCCCCAGACATGAGGCTTCAAAATGAACAGAGCTTTTTCTCCAAACCTCATCTGAACCCTAAGAAATGAACCAAATCTGAGAGGTGAGAGGAGGGGTGTATTTATATCAACTGAGAAGTTAAAAGCTTTGCTTTGAGCCAGAAAGAAATTAAGATACGCTATTGATTATCACATTCTGAGGTAAAACAAACAAGACCCTGAGGAAACGAAATTAAGCCCCTGTAAGAAAATGGACCAAAAATTATTTGTCCCGGTCTTCCCTGGTGGCGCAGTGGTTGGGAGTCCGCCTGCCGATGCAGGGTACGCGGGCTCGTGCCCCGGTCCGGGAAGATCCCACGTGCCGCGGAGCGGCTGGGCCCGTGAGCCGTGGCCGCTGAGCCTGCGCGTCCGGAGCCTGAGCTCCGCAGCGGGAGAGGCCGCAGCGGTGAGAGGCCCGCGTACCGCAAAA
>NW_006770652.1:2690531-2706771 GCF_000442215.2 Lipotes vexillifer
GTCCAGAGCCTGTGCTCCGCAACGGGAGAGGCCACAACAGTGAGAGGCCCACGTAACACAAAAAAAAAAAAAAAAAAAAAAAAAAAACTTATTTGTCCCTCTTTGTGTTTCTAAGAAATCCAGTCAAACTTTGTAGAGTTTTCGCATCAGGAAATGATTTCTCGTGACCCCTCTCCCTGCTCCCTGAGATGTTTTTTACCATGCGCAGGAAGAAATCACAGCCTTTACTGGGCCTCTTTAGCAAGTCGCCACCCAAATCTGCCTGCTTACACAGGGATCCCTTACAGAGTCGGTGGGTCTACCTTATGCTGTGGGGATGCGGCAGGAGCTTCAGGGCGTCTGGCTCGATGAATGATGCTGGGAACGTTTTCCTCAGTGCACAAAGCTTCATGAGG
The DNA here is from genome assembly GCF_000442215.2 of Lipotes vexillifer. NCBI lineage: Eukaryota > Metazoa > Chordata > Mammalia > Artiodactyla > Lipotidae > Lipotes > Lipotes vexillifer. The sequence goes on from NW_006770652.1 coordinate 2,690,927, forward strand.
CTTCAAGCTCTGCCCTTGGGAAGTCACATGGCACCGAGGTCAAGGTCAAACTGCCTGGGCTTGAATCCCAGCTCTGCTACCTACCACCAACCAGTTAAGTGGCTTTGATGTGCCATTGGCTTCTCTGCTGGGTTCCCTCATCTGTAAAATGGAGACAATGAGAGTCTCCACCTTATAGGGCGGTTGTGAGGTCTGAGGCAAAACTTCTAAGGCATTTAAAATGGTTTTAAAACATTCAATAATGACAATGACAGTGATATTATCGTTACCATTATTATCTTGGTTATTTTGTTCCTCTCTAGTGACTTCTACCCCAAAACACAAGTAGAACTGCATGAGCAGACCTTACAGTGAAGCAGATCTGGGCTTTTTATAGCTAGTACAATTTTTCTCTAGTATTTTCATCTGTAAAATGGGGAAAATAGTGCAGATTTATAGTGGAGATTCACTAGAATGAAGGATATAAAGTTTTTTAGCTTGGAAAGTACTCAATCCATGGTAGCTACTTTGGTTATTATTATTAAGTTCATGAACCTGAATCTCTGCTCAAATAAGTTCCAGATTTCTTTATCCCATGTAACAAAATGAAGTTCCAAGACCCAGATCACAGACATCCCTTTAGAGTATTTCTACATATATTTATGATATAAAATTCCAAAAGGAGGCAAACGGGTAGAATTCTAATTTAACACAAAGGTCAGAAGGGACCTAGTCTGATGTGTGGTCAAGAAAAGGCGATGTTTTAGATTCTTTAAGAAGGGCTCTTTCGGTTGAGCTATATTGATTTACTTCATGGTATTTCGACCACAGGAAGCAGATGACACACCTCCTTTGAGACTGGCTCTGAGTGCTCTAAGGATGGGGTTGGGGGGTGGCCACAAAAGTGACACCATCATCATCATCATGATCATCAGCCCATCAGCTCCCACATTTAGGGAGCTCTTACTATATGTCAGGCACAGTGCAAAGGATTTGTATCTCAGTTTTATTCTTAAGACGACCCTATTGTTTTACGATTATTATCTCTATCTAAAGGACGAGAAAACATTGTTCCTTAGAGAATTGCAATCTGCCCATGACCCCACAGGTGTAAGCAGTGCAGCTGGGGTTAGAATCTAGGTTTTGAACTTGGAAGCGCTCTCTACCAGGCTATATTGCCATTACTGCTGGGGAGGGGATGCTACGTGGAACACCCCCGGCAGCTGTGGCATATAAATCATCTGTCCTCACATCCCTGCTGGTCAGATGTCAGGTGACTTGCTGTCCAGGAAAGCTCGCAGCCAGTCTGTGTTTGAGGGGGGACTGCAGCCACTGCTGACAGGCTGGAAGAGGCCGTTGCCATCCTTGGGCTCTTGGTGTAACTGAGACGAACTTGACAGACACAATCCAGTTCCACGGGAGAATGAAATTCCCCACGGCCCTGCCAAGTCATTCTGCGGAGTCAGGGAGAGCGGGAGGGGCGCTCCCTCCCCACCCATCCTTTGGTGTGGTGGCCTCACACGAGAATGACCCACCCCCAGTGTTTTCACGCAGCTATCAGAGCCCTTTGAGAAGGGCAGAGCTCACGGCTTGGACAAGTTTCTTCTCTTGAAACAACGCTAATTTGTCCAGTTTTGTGGCTTTTTTATGTGGAACAACATTAGCTCATCCAAGCTTGTGGTTTATTTGAAAACGAAATTCCGGTAAATCTTTCGCACCATCTGGCAGTGTGGTGATTGGCCGTGAGTTAGGAACAAGCCACGAAGCACACAGAGAAACAAAGCGAAGGAAACCCACCCCAAACAGAGAGGCTTTCTGTAATCTCTGCGCCCAGGCAACCCCACCAGGCTCTCAGGACCGGGCTGCCCCGTGAGCAGAGATATAACCTGTCACTCTCAGGGTGGAGATGGCTTTCTCTCGATCTCTGAGGCCCAGCGGAATGTCTCAGCTTCAGCTCTAGCCAGGGTCTTACATTCTTTCTATAGATTAGAAGGGGCCCTCTGAGAACACATACAGAGGATCTAGAAACCAACATGAGTGATCAGGAGAAAAGGAGTCTTCAGACATCGGCGGTTGACCCTTGGACGGTGGGAAAATGACTAGGCCTGGGTCCCTGAGGGATGCAAAAGATGCTATTCTTACTTATATGTTTTCCACACCCACCAGCCCTGTCCCCACCGTCATTATATGTACAACAAATGTTTCCCCAGCACTGACTATATGCCTTGAACTGTCTTGGTCACAGGGGACTGAACTGTGAACAAGACAGACATGGCCGTGCCTTTAAAGAGCTTAGAGCCTAGTAGGATAGAAGGACTAGAAAACAATCACATAAAACAATACTTTCAAATATAAGTGTTATTCAGGGAACAAATAAGGGTCTGAGAAGGAGAATCAATGCAGGAGACAAGGGATTGGGACCATTTTTAGCTGGATCTCTCCGGGAGGGCTCTCAGAGGAGGTGACATATAAGCTGAGACCTTCATAAGGAGATGTTGCTGGCTGTATAAGGTGTGGGAAAGCAGAGGGCACTGGAGGAACTGAAGGGCCTGAGTAGGCAGTGAAAGAGAAGGAGGGACGCATGAGACAAGGATGGAGGCATAGGCAAGGGCTACATCCATAAGGCGTGAGAAGACATTTCCCCCTTTTGCATAGGGGCCACGTGAGAAGGCATGATCTAACTTACACGGAAAGAAGAGCATTTTTGTCACTCGGGAGAATGGACTGTAGGAGGACAAGAATGGGAGCAGAAAAACCAGTTAGGAAGTTAGTTCAGTTGTCCAGGCAAGAGGTGATGGTGGCTTGGGCCTAAGGGATGGCAGTGAAAAGGGAGAGAAGAAAGAGATCTGAGGGAGAACCAATAGAATTTGCCAATGGATTTGACATGGGTTGGGGGGGAAGGGGAGAGATCCAGTAAGGATGCTCCTAGGTCTTTAGCTTGAGCAACTGGGTGGATAGTGACACCATTTACTAAGATGAAAAAGCACAATGGGAGCACAATATTTGGGGGGAAAAAAATCAAGAAATCTGTTTTAACTATGTTAAGTTTGAGACATCAGATATGTCTAACTGGGAATACCAAGTAGATAGTCTAGAGTTCAGCAAAGAAAAAATATAAATTAAGATGTCATTGGCATGAAGCTGGTATAGCCCATGGGAATTGATGAACTGACCTGGTAGATGGGGAGTAGAAAATTATTCCAGAAAAGAATATTTGGGGATTTCTTATGCCCTGGCCTGCATGGGCCCCTGGGCAGGAATACACACAGAGGCTCTAAAGCCACTTCAGGAGGGGCCTCATGTACATATGTGTGGAGACCCCAGCCCCTTTTGTACAACACCCAATCTCCACCACTCTCTCCATACACAGCACTTATTGTCCACTAGTCGGGGGTGAACCCGGGGAAAAGGCCCAAGGTTGGTCCTGAGAATGGGCCTTGGGCTGTTGGAAGGAATTCCAGAGCCCTGGAGAGTGGTCAGAAGGGACAGTATATGTACTGGGTGGGACCTGTGGATGCTCACTCATCTGGGTAAGGGTCAGAGCAGGGACCTCTAAAGCACAGGATAGAGGCAGGGGCCCAGCTGCCAGATCTAAGGGTGGTTCTGTGCATGTTACATTCATGAGGTCACCAAGGCCATTTCTCCAGGCAGCTGATGGTACAGCCCTGGGAAGGGAGCCTACATAACTTACTCTGCCACGGAGAGGCCATCCCTCAGGCTGGGCTCCCTATGGGAGTTCCAACCCCTGAGTAATGTTCAGGGAGGTGAAGAGCAGCATGGCTTGGACTGGCCTGTCCTTTCCAGTCCCAGATCCAGCCAGGTGTTGACTGGCTGAAGAACAGAATCCATCCAGCACCCTTGGATGCCAAGGGCTGGGAGTTAGCAAGAGCCAGCTAAGGGATGTGAGCCTTAGGACTGTCTTCCAGTTTTAGTGGGTTATGAAGGTGCTGGGCAAGACAGCTCATTTTCATTTTATGAACTGGATCAACATTTTGGGAGAGGCAGGGGTGCTGAGGATGAGATACACTTGCTCATTCACAGTGTGTCACCCGCTCACACCTCCAATATTGGGACTACTGACATCACGAGTTAATTCCCTGCTCTGTAGTAGAGGGCTAAGCTGCCTGCCTTTGACCCAGTTGGCTCAAGCCAAGTTAGGCTTGCAGGGAAGGCCCACCGGCATTCCCTTTTCAAAGACTCAAGGACTGGCAGCCCTCCCGTCAGTTCCAGGACTGGGGACCAGGCCTTATTTGCTGTCTGAATAATGAAATCCTTAGCATTCCTCATCTACTGAACAAATTCACAAGGGGCAGATGTCACATACAATAGGGCTATAAAAATAATACAGCTGCAGGACTCTTTCTAACTCATTTCTTTTACTCTTCACAGCAACCCCAGTATCCCTGTAGCCAAAAAGCGGTAAGGCTGTCAGGAAAAGGTCCGGAGAGCCAAGAATGATATGTCTCATTCCAAAGTCCGGTGGCGGCACATTCTCTGGCCTTGGGCAAGTCATCCAATCTGTCTGCTCCTTCTTTCCAAAATGTGAAACAACCCGAAAAGGAACAGGGAGAATTCATTAGTTTGGTAGAAAGGCCTGAGCAACTTGGTTCCTTCAGTGCAATAATGACCTCTTTCTATTTACAAGACATTGGCTGCTCTCCGCATTTCACTTTTGATAGTCAAGAGAATTTGCAAGTAAATGGGAGCTCTCATCAGCAATCCGCAGAGCATTCTAAAAGCTTCTGGTTTTGCAGCCTCCAGAGAAAATGTCAGGGACTCTTCAGAGTGTTACTTAGAGAGGCTTTCAAAAAGACTTAAGACCATTTTGAAGCAAGTTTCATGTAGGAATGAAACTATGCTCTATTCCTTTCTTAAATGAAGGCAACTTGAAATTTGTTTCTTTGAATTGTGGCCTTGAATGTGATATGTCCAGTTACTCCAAAAGATGGACTCACATCTAGTGCATGGCTCTGCCTGTGTCACATTTAAATGCTTAACGAATGGCCAGAGAGATGGAGGCATGGATGGCTTAATCTTGGTTAGTAGAAAATCACCTGCCGTTAAGTTTCACCCTTGCTCTGGAATTCTCAAGATTTGTGGTTTAGGATCCTCAGGCATACTTGATGTTAACTTACATCCTCTTACTTTAGCAGAGTTCAAGTTTCGCTTGGATTGAGGTGAAACCAAAAGCAGATTCACTATGCTTCCTTGCAGCTGTGGGAAAACACTAAAAAGTACAGTTGTGTATGGCAAAACCCCTATGGTATGGGTATGATTTACAGAAGAAGAAACGAAGCCTTGGAGACATTGAGCCTTTAATGTGGTCTTATCCCTAGGTAGCTACCTGTGATTTGAGAGCATTGAAACCCCCCCACCCCAAACTTTAGCCTGCCATCTTGTTTACAATTCTCTAAATGGTCATAGATTCTCTGTGTCAGCACAGGAAGGAAGTCTATGCCATTCACAGCATCTTCACAAGATCAGTTTTTCAGATTTGCTTCTGAGAGTCTGAACACAATCAGGCCCAGAGAAGAGACTAGTTAAACCTTAGTGGTCACCAGTCTGTAGAGCAGCCCAGACCAGCCACTTCATAACAGAGGCCAGGGATGATCCAGAGGATTCCATGTGGATTCATAGGTACCATTTTCCCATTCCACCATGAGATCTAATGGACCTCTGATGGACTAAGTATTTAATGTAAGAGAGACCAAAGAGCTACATAAGCAGACTGTTGAAATTTAATATCAGACTAAGTTTATTACAGTGTCTAAAAGCCTTACTACCCAAAGTGTGGGCCCCAAATCAACAGCTTCAGCTGGGAGCTCATTAGAAATGTAGAACTCAGGATGCCTTTCAGACCTCATGAATCAGAATCTGAATTTTAAGTAGATCCCTAGATAATTCATTTGGATGCACATAAAAGTTTGAGATGCACTGGTCTAAAATACGGAATCCTTCTCTGTCCCTTCCCCCACTGTCAAGTAACGGTGACTCCAGCAACTACAGCACAATATGAAACTACTTTTTATCTACACATCTCAGTGTACCCTAAGTAAATTTGTAACCCTACCACAGTCGAATGGAAGCAAAGAGCAAACTGCAGAGAAAAGTGGGAACATCTGGCACCCCTCTGAGTGAAAAGGAGCTGGTAAAACCTTGCTGTCAGTCAGGTGTCAGTTCACATGTCACTTCTCTCTGTTGACAGCTGCTGTCTTGAGTGCTGTGTTGAGAAGGATTCTGAGTCACCCCAAAGGTCAGTGGGAAAGACAGCCATGCCAGATTAGCTATGACTGTCATGGGTGAGGGATGGGAGAGTACCAGCCTACCTTTCCCAAGTTTGCCAACTCTGAGGTAGGAGATGTGCTGAGAAGGACCAACTGGGAAAGAGCCTTTGATCCTATCTCTCAAAGGCTGCAGCTGGGGAAATTGTAAGTGCTTTCTGATCTTTTTTTTTTTTGCTTAGCCCATGCAACTTGTGGGATCTTAGTTCCCCGACTGGGCCCCCAGCAGTGAAAGCACAGAGTCCTAACCACTGGACCACCAGGGAATTCCTGCTTTCTGATTCTTAAAGAAAGTGTGTCAGTGGATCACATGGCTGTATAGCCAGCTTACCTCACCATAGGAGAGGCCATGAGCCTCCTTCCTCAGGATCCCATTCATTTGGCTTCATTCTCATTAAGACGGGAGTGGCCAGGAGAAAGAGTTTTGCTAAGCACAGTATCAGAAGACCAAATTATCAGGACCAGGCTCACCTTGTTTGTGAAAATGTTGCTTTCTTAAGTTTTAGAAGCACTGATTCTACACAATTTAGATCTCTTATGAATTCAACTGGCAAAAATATATTTTGCAAATATTTTTTGCAAACTGTATTGTTTAAAAGAAATTCCATAGTTAATACTTTAAAGATCAGACATCTTATTTCCTTCCCTTCTTTATGGCATTATGGTAAGAACACTGGACTGGGAGTTGAGAAGTTGTGGCTTCCAACCCTGACCCTCCTTCGTACTACCTATGTCTACATGGAAGTTAAAAAATCTCTCTAAGCCTTAGTCTCATTGGTGCCTGGTATATACTAAGCAATCAATAACTTTTTTTTTAAAGAAATCAATCCAAGCTTCCACTATAACTTTTATTTCATACATATTATTGTTAATAGAGAGACTCTGATCTGTGAAATTTTCAGGGCGTCTGGCAGATGCTGGAGGTGGGAGGAGGACAAATCTTTGCTGCTAAAAATCATTCCTCTACTGTCTTGATTTCATGGCACAGACCTCCCTGGCAGCAAGAGACCCGGCCAGAAGACCCTCGGGAGGTCCCTGATTCCCTAAATAAATGTGGTCACGTTGAAGAATATTAAGAGAATCAAAAGCACAACAAGAAATTGCTACAGTCTGCCCCTCCCAAATGGCTAAAAACAAACAAACAAACAAAGAGACAAAAACAGGCTCCTTCAGATGGCCATGCCTGTGCTGCATCCCCGGCCATCTGCCCCAGGAACGCAGATGAGGCTCTCCTGATCCATGAGGGGCTGGTCCTGGAGTCCCCAGACAGATTGTTTACTTCCTTATTTCCAGGGACCCATTCTAACATCATTCACAAGCAATTGCATCTGCTGGGGGTCTCCGGCAGCTACAACGGTCCCACCCCGGACAGCCAGAGAGCAGTAGAGTTAGCGGTCGAGGCCCACCCACCACGTCTAGTGAACAGGGCAGGAGAGACGAAGAAGGCTGAGATCCCGGACCTATTCCCAGCTGCCAGCTCTGCTTGGAGGTTGAGAGCAGGGGCAGCAGATGGGAGAGTGATGATCTCCTTCTGCTGCAGGTGATGCATAGGGCATCCGGGCACGCGGCCCACCTCCAACACGAGTGGGAGCAGATTTTATACGGATCCAAGAGCCTCTGCTGGCACATGAGAACTGCATGAGGCTGGGAGGTGGCAAGGGAAGGTGGGATGGGGGAGGTGAGTTCTCACGCCCAGGCCATCATGGTGCCAAGCTCACTGCATCTTCTGGCTTTTCTTGCCCTCAGGGGCCTTGGTCCATTTCTCCATTAGCCTGCTTAAGGCAGCTGCGTGTACAGCCATATTTGCCTTTAAACTGCTCCCGCTGCATTCCCCGCCTCACTTTCACAGGCACCCTCCATCTCTAACTCTTTTGGGGGGGGTGACTTCTATACCTTCTCCACTGACATCCTCACCAAAGGAATCCCAAACCTTCTAGCAGGATGGAACCACTTTCTCCCCCACAGAAAAGCAACTCTGGCCAGGTCCCCTGGCATCCTATTGCCTGTGAAGTTGTGTGAGGCTTGGGCTCCCTGCCTTAAGTGTGAGGACTCTTAGACTACAGGGAAATAGAGCAACTCAGCTGTTTGGCTTTTCCCCATGAGACAGTCTCCAGTGGGCTTCGATCTCTTTCCCCCTCTCCTTTCTCCTTGCCACAGAATGCCTTGGTCAGGATACTTGGCACTGGAGATTCATCATGTGCCAACCAGGAATTAAGGTGTCCTTTGTCCTCGGGAATCCAGATGCTTCCAGCATCTTCTGGAAGCTTCTGGAGAGAGTGGCCACATTGTCTGAGGGGTTTTCTCCCTTCTGGACACCTTGAAAGTGTTAAATCACTGTGCCCTTTCCTCTCTTGCTCCATCCTTCTCTCAGGGAAGGAAACTGAGAGTTCTCTCCTCATGTGATTTCTAGACATGGATGTAATCCTGAAATCAACACTGGTTTACCAGAGCTTGTGTCTGTGGTGCCTGGTGTCCTTCCCTATCCGCCTGGCTGGGCATCACCACAGCAGGAGTCAGGAGCTGCTTCCCAGCTCCCAGCATGTGACCCACACATGCCCAGAAGCATGCGATGCAACATTAACCTTTTAGGGGATTTTCCAGAGCAAATGAGACAGTCCATGGAGTGTTATTTATGTCTCTTGTTCTGCACTCCTGCTTTTGGAAGTAGCTATTTGGAATGGACAGAAGTCAAAGAACTGTCTATGCATCCTTTCCCAAAGCTATAATTAAGGTGGAAGCTCATTTGTCATCCTGAGTAGTGGTGTAATCAAGCATATGACAGAGCAAGATTCTGGAACGTTTTTATCAGTTTTGGAACCACAGCTCTTCCGTGGGCAAATTTCCCTTCATGTCTCAGATTTCAGAGCATAGACTAACATTTCCCGCACAGACAGGCCATGCCTCTGCTCTTCTGCTTCGGCTGACCACTGTTCACTGTAGCTGCATGCAAGGGATAGGAGTGGATGCATTCCAGCTTGCTGGGGTTTGGAATGGCACCTCTCATCCCCAGAGAAGGGATTCTCTGTGGGGCTGAGTTGGCAGCCCTCGAGCTTGCCTTGTGGTCGGCACGTAGGCCATCAGAAATCATCTGGGTGTCAACCTGCCAAGCTGAGGCCGTCCTGGGGCACAAGGATTGATTGCTAACAGAAGAAAGAAAAGAAGCCATTTCCCTAACACTGCTTTGCCATCCACTGTCATAGAAAGGGACTCCACCGCTGCCCCAGTCGGTTCAATATCTAATTCATCATGGCTCTGTCCCTCCCCAGCAGTTCAGGCCTGTCTGCTACCAGCGACAGGTGCCAAATCGGAGTGTGGAATTTTCCCAGCGGGCCCCAGGGTGTGTTGCTGCCAAGGCAACTGTGGTAGGCTTGAGGAGTAACGAGTGAACCACAAATCCCGAAAAGGAAAAAGAGGCCACCTTTTTGGTGTGGGCTGACTCAGGTACAGGCTGTCCCTTGAGGAAAGGTGTGGGTTCTGAAGACCCTCCTCCCCCATGCCAAGGCCGGACAAGGCCAGGGCGGGCCAGGCTGGGTCCCACAGAGCAGCTTCTCAGAACTGGGTTAATCAGACCAGGTGAGGACAGCGGAGAGTGGCCGCCCGCTAAGGCCACAGCAGGCTCTGCCCAGGAGGAGTAGCAGAAAGCAGTGTGTTGCCGGAGAAGTCCTGAGACCTCTCATCAGTGGGCAAAAGCAGCACCAAGTGAGCATCTGGAGTGAGGTCTGGAGCTAAGTGGGTGCTGGGGAAGAAGCGGAGCTGTGTGCCACATAGGGGCAGGCCTGGCCTTCAGAAAAGCAGCAGCAAAGGCAGTGACAGCCGAGGAGGTAAGGTCAAAAGTCCAAGCCAAATGAGTAGAAACAGAAGCAAGCTCTTTGGGGCCAATTGGGAGCAAATATGTGCTGGCATCCTCTGATAGAGCCTGCTTCTCCTCATCCTTGAGAAGACAACTCCACCCATGACCAACACAGAACACCTAGACAGACAGAAGACCCGTAACCAGAGCTGCTCACCTGCCTTCACTTGTTCTGGGCTCTGCAACCTTGGCTTCAATTCTGAGACCACGTCCAAGGTCAGAAGGAATGAGTGACATGGTGTGATGGCTGCTGTGGGAACAGGAGGGGAGACTGAAGGCATACTGGCCATGGCCATGGTTTCTCCTTCCTGAGGTTTTGCTTTGTTAACTTCATGAGACAACTAAATATTTTGCCAAGAATGACTGAGACCATAATTTGAAATGAGACCATAGTTTTACATTTTACTTTACATTAATTTAAACAAAATTGTCCACGGCAAATTCAGGACCTGGGGTGAGATTTGACATGAATGTCCAGATTTTCATCACTAATCCAATAAACAAAATCAGTGTACCTGATTATTTTTTTCTCACTGAGTTTTGATTCATCTACTTCTGTTGTTCCTCTTCTATGTACACACTTTTTGGATAGGATTAAGATTTTTCTGATTTGAACTTGGAATTGAAATTCCCACTAGGCTGAAACATTGATACCATGACACTCCCTATGTTCCAACATCAAACATCCACTGGCAGTAAAACTTGAGATTCTCCTTTCTAAACACTACTGAATAGGCATAGAAGGGTTGTTCTAACCAATGACCTCTTACGGAGGTGGAACAAAGCTACTTTTGTTCCACTTTTTAAAGGAGAAGAGCTATGAATGTCTAATATTTATGTGGGGTCTAAAATCTCAGAGTTTGGGCTGGTCATCTGGTAGGAAGAAAAGTAAACACTCATTGAGTAATCAGGTGTCAAGCACCAGGCTGGTGCTTTTTCCTATAGATTGTGTCATTAAATCCTTAGAACAACTCCTTAGAAAGGAGTCTTCGCTTCCATTCTTTTTTTTTTTTTTTGGGTCCGCGGGCCTCTCACCGCTGTGGCCTCTCCCACTGCGGAGCACAGGCTCCGGACGCGCAGGCTCAGCGGCCATGGCTCACGGGCCCAGCCGCTCCGCGGCACGTGGGATCTTCCCGGACCGGGGCACGAACCCGTGTCCCCTGCATCGGCAGGCGGACTCTCAACCACTGCGCCACCAGGGAAGCCCCGCTTCCATTCTTATATATGAGTATAGGAAAGTTCAGAGAGATTAAGTGCTACAGGCTAATAACTGATAGACCTGACATTTAAATCTAGGTCTGATTCTAAACCCCATGGTGCTGCTGGATTCTATTCTCTTGGTGGCGGAATAATTTGAGTGACTTATTTCTTCGAACGCATTAAGCTATGGCTTTATAGCTTGACATATTAGCTGCATTCATAATTACATAAATAAACTGACTAATCAAATTGGAAAAGAGCTTGATGTTCCATCTCCCACTACTGTAGTTATTATTGTTTAATATTGTATCTATAACTTAAATGGGGCAGATGTTCCAACAAAATTTTTGATTCAGAGGCAGATTATTCTGCAAGGTTTATGGTATGAGATAAAAGGCAAAAATGTACAACATGAGCTGACCTCATTGATTCTTCCATTTTCATTTGGATGTTTTAAAAGTTTTCAGATAATCTATGGGCATTATAATTCGTGCCTAGGAATTGGGCTCATTTTCCTCTATCATTTCTTTTTTGTGTTCACCTGCTCATTCTCCCTCAGCTCTCCTGCAGATCTCGTGACTCTGGGATTTCCACTCAATAAGGAACTACATTTTGAAGCATGAATAGTTCTGGTATATCTGATGGAAAGATCTCTGAGGTATACGAAAGTATGGGGACAAAGAAATTGTTGGCCTGCATCAAAATTGATTGTAAAGAGATGCTCAAAGCCCAGACCTGCCCACAGGAAACCTGGCTGCTGCAGCAAAGAGAAAACAGAGAGGCAGCATTTGAGTCTGGAAACAGAGAAAATCTGAAGTTCTCAGGAAAGAGTCTTTAGAGAATATAAACTCTTGAACAACAACAAAAAATTACTTGGGATACAGGTGCTGTTTTTATCACTTAATTCTACTGAGAGTATGGATTTGAGATGAAAGAGAAAGAGCTAAGAGATCAGTGATTGCCTGTCCAGATAGTGTTGATGAACTAGACTTGGATTGGGGGCCCATTGGCTTAAGATACTGGAATACTGGGTTCTTGGCCACGGGTGGGTCACATTTCACAGCACAGAAAGAATGTGTCTGCCTAGAGGCTAGACTGACAGAACTAAAAGGTTTTTAACTCAATATAGTGGGGGGAAGGAGAAAAACAAACCTGGGAAAACAGTTACCATGGAGGGTGGCAGGTAGAAACATGGAAAGAAGAAATCGAGAAGGAAAAGGCATGGTGAGTCACAAGTGTGATGGGGAACAGCCTTCCATATCAGCGCATAGAGTGTGAGGAGTTCACAAGGGGAGCTGGAGATGATGGTGCGGGGATCTGGTCCTCTGTCAAGGGGGTCTGTGGAAACGTCAAAGCAAGGGCACAGTTTAGGTGGGGAGTAAGGCAAGAGGCCAGGAGGCAGCGAGGCAGAAACAGTTTGTGAATTTGATCCCAGAGTGGGTTGTAGTGACTGGGTTCAAGAAGTAGGCTGGATCTTTTCCAGGGCTGCAAAGTGTTATTCAGACTGACTAATGTATATGCTTAGGAGGTGATGAGTGGAGGTTAGCTTGTTAAAAGGCCTATGGCTGTGCCAAAAATACACCTTTGGGCTTAATTTCATACACATTAATAAAACTGGGTAGAATTTCTTACTGAGTTATTTGTTCAACAAATATGAACCGAGTGCCTACTTTACTGGAGAGCTGAGGATAGAGCACTGAATGAAAGAGGCAAGAGCCCTTCAATGTTGGAGCTTAACTAAAAAATGGGAGGGAAAGGGACAAAACATAAACAGGATATTAATTCAATTAATAAGAGTATTTCCCATGGTGATTTGTACTGTGAAAAAAAAAGTGATAAGACTGAGAGACTGGGACTTCCCTGGCAGTGCAGTGGTTAGGAGTTCACCTTCCAATGCAGGGGGTATGGTTTGATCCCTGGTCGGGGAGCTAAGATCCCACATGCCTCGTGGCCAAAAAACCAAAACATAAAACAGAAGCAGAGTTGTAACAGATTCAATAAAGACTTTAAAAATGGTCCATATCAAAAAAAAAAAGATTGAAAGACTGCCAGTGGAGATGTAGTGTGGTGGGCTGTCAACCTGGATGGGGAGGTGGTCAGGGTAGCATCTCTGAGGACGTACTATTTGAATGAAGTCCTGAATTATGAGCTGGATCCACAATGTGAAGAAATGGACACAGAATGACCCAAGCAGAAGGAACCACATTCACAATGGCCCCGAAGGAGAACACTACCTGGGAAGTTTCAAACAGAAAATAAGCCAGAGTAACTGGAGGATCGTAAGAGGTTGGAAAGGTAGACAGGGCCTGATCATGCAAATATATGAGAGCAATGGTGAGGAATTTGGATTTCTATCTAAGTATAATAGGAAGCCGTTGGACCCCCATAAGACTATCAGTGGATTTCTCAGCAGAAACTTTGCAGGCCGGAAGAAAGTGGGATGACATATACGAAATATTGAAAGAAACAATTTGTAAACCAAGAATACTATACCTGGCAAAGTCGTTCTGCAGAAATGAAGGAAAACATAAAGACTTTCCCAAACACACAAATGCTGAAGAAGTTCATCACCACTAGACCTGCCTGAAAAGAAATGCTGAAGGCATTTTTCAAGCTGAAATGAAAGGATGCTAATCAACATTGTAAAAACATATGAATGTGCAAAACTCACCAGTGAAAGTAAATAGTCAAAGTTAGATTTTCTAATCTTGTAATGGTGATGTGCAAATCACTTACAATTCTAATTGAAAAGTTTAAAAAGAAACACATTAAAAATAAATATAACTATAGTAAGCTGTTAGTAGACACACAGTATAGAAATGATTTAAATTGTAACATCGGTAACCTAAAATGTGAGGGGAGGAAAAGTAAAAGCATAGCGTTTCAGTATGCTATCAAAGTTACATTGCTATCAGCTTAAAATAGGATTTTATAACTATAAGATATTTTATATAAATTTCACTATAACCAAAAAGGACAAACCTGTAGTAGATACATAAAGGATTACGATAAGGGAATCAAGCATACTGCCACAAAAAGTCGTCAAATCATAAAGGAAGAGAGCAAGAAAAGAAGAAAGTAACAAAGGAACTACCAAACAGTCAGAAAACGATGAACAAAATGGCAATAGTAAGTCCTTACCTATAAATAATTACTTTAAATGTAAATCAGTTAAATTATTTGATCAAAAGATATACAGTGGCTGAATGACTAAAAGGAAAGCAAAAAAAACCAATAAGATACAACAATATGCTGCCTGTACTTAGCCTTAAAGACACACTTAGGCTGAAATTCAAGAAATGAAAAAGATAGTCAAAGCAAACGATAACCAAAGGAAAGCAGAGGTAGCTATACCTATATGAGTCAAAATAGATTTTAAGCTAAAAATGGTCATGAGAGACAAAGAAGGTCATTATACTATGATAAAGGGGTCAATTCATCCATAAGATATAACAATTGTAAATATTTATGCACCCAACTTGAGCACCTAAATATATAAAGCAAATACTAACAGAAATAAAAGGATAAATAAACAGCAACGCAATAATAGTTGGAGACTTTACTACCTCACTCTCAACAATGCACAGCTCACCCAGACTGTGAATAAATAAGGAGGCAGTGGGTTTGAACCACACTCTAGAGCAAATGTACATAACAGACATAAACAGAATATTTCATAAAATAGCAGCAGAATACACATTCTTCTCAAGCACACAGAGAACACTTTCTAGACTAGATCTTATATTAGGCCACAAAACAAGTCTTAACAAATTCAAGAAAATGATTTGGATGGATGTATGGGAGTGAACACAAAGTGTGAAAATCTTGGTATTACATATTACCTACATACCAGATAGCATCAACCACAAACAAAGCATAAAATATCAAGTAGACAGAATGACTTAACTAGTTGACATCAGCAAACCTCTGTCATTTGTCACTCCAGTGCTGGCACCATGGGTGTGTGGATGGAGTACCATGGTAGCATGGTTGGAGGCTATTCATGGACTCAATAACAGGGACTTCCACTCACCAAGTCTGATATAGATACTCCTACGGCCAAATGTCCAATCTGCTATCAACAGAAACCAATTCTAAGCCCATGATACGATCTCATCCCTCAAGGAATCAACCAGCCTCTTGATGGCAAGTTGATTACATTGGGTCCCCTCCACCTGGAAAGGAGAGTGGCATGTATTCTGGGTGTGGGTTTGTCTTTCCCAGGGCTTCAGCTTGCACTGCTATTGAAAAGTTTATAGAGTATCTGATCCATTGATTTGGGATCTTACATAACAATACATTGGATCTACAAACTCATTTTACAGCAGTGGTCCTCAAAGTGTGGTTCTTGGACCAGTAGCATCATCATCACCTGGGAACTTATTAAAAATGCAGTTTCTTGGATCCCACCCAAGAATTTAAATGAGACTGAGGTAGAGTCCCGAAGCCTGTGTTTTAAAGAGCACTACAAATGATCCTAATGTACACTAATGTTTGAGAACTACTTTTTTCTTTTTTTTTTTTTTTTTTTGGGG
>NW_006770652.1:2707067-2786565 GCF_000442215.2 Lipotes vexillifer
CCGGGCCCCCCGGCCCCAGCCGCTCCACGGCATGTGGGATCTTCCCAGACCGGGGCACGAACCCGCGTCCCCTGCAACGGCAGACGGACTCCCAACCACTGCGCCACCAGGGAAGCCCTCTATTTAACTTTTTGAAAACTTTTTTTTTTTTTTTTTTTTTTTTTTTTTGGCGGTACACGGGCCTCTCACTGTTGTGGCCTCTTCCGTTGCGGAGCACAGCCTCCGGACGCGCAGGCTCAGCGGCCATGGCCCACGGGCCCAGCTGCTCCGCGGCATGTGGGATCCTCCCAGACCGGGGCATGAACCCGTGTCCCCTGCATCAGCAGGCGGACTCTCAACCACTGCGCCACCAGGGAAGCCCCTGAGAACTACTTTTTTAATAGCAAAGAAGATGTGGCATTGGGCATCTGACCATAATATCTACTGGTTGTATCACATACTGTACCACCAAGAAGAAATGGTCTTTTGAAAGTACAGTGCCTGCTTGGAGATACTACCTTGTGTAGGTATGCCATCCTCTGGGGTAGAGGATATACCCTCAGTCTTTCTTAATCAGAATTCCATGAGCGATTTAAGCCACACCCAAAATTATTGGACTGACTATTTTCTCAATTTTGTCAAGGATGATCCATAGCTCTTAGGAGGAAAGTTAATTCATAATATATAATGGATGCATTAGGGCATTAGGGCTTGATTATCATGGAGAATCCTTGTTAAGAATAGCTGCCATAAATCAATGACCATTACATTGTGCTGTGCCTCCAATAGGTAGAATAAATGGGTCTAGAAAATAAGGGGGAAAGTAGGAGTGGTCCTTCTTACCATCATTCCCAGTGACCCATTTGGGAAATGTGTGCTTCCTGTCCCTACAACTCTGGGCTCTGTGAGTCTAGAGGCCCTAGTTCCCAGAAGATATGCTCCAGCACAAAGAACGAGTAAACTGTGAAAGAGCAAAACATGTTATCTAGAAAAGGATGGATTCAACCTAGGAGATGGTGAAGACTTAGGATAATAACTAAACAACCTACATTGAGAACAATCTGGATAGTTTGAAATGGCAGGATTGGGGGGCTTAGGAGACAGGTATCCAAACTCAATAGGGTAGATACTATAGATAATAACGTGATGGAGCATCCAGAAAAAATTAAGAATATGCATATGCAAATTATGAAAGTGAAATTTAAAAAAATTTTTTCAGCTAACAGTAGAGAAAATATGTATATAAAACAATTCAGGTAGAAATAAGTACTATGAAGGAAAAAGAGAGTTGGTGATGGAGAGTGCCCTCCTGGCTAAGTTGTTTAGGGAAGACCTGAATGAGGACATGAATAAAATAAAGGAGTAAATCATGAAGTTAAGAGGGTCAGGGGAGAAACATTCAAGGCAGGGTAACAACAAATACAAATAAACAGAAAGGGCATTAGTATGTAGAAGGTCAGTGGGAGGGAGGAGGGGTGGATGCTGGGTATTTGAGGAGTAAAGAGCTGTATGAAAAAAGTCAACTTAGGAGAGTGACAAATCTACTACTAGAGAAATGATGTGGTGTGGCAAGCAGTGCTGTGTGCCCATTTGAGGTTTGTGATCATCAATTTAAGTGAGACTACTCAGCATGGTTCTGTGATTTTTTTCCAGAAACGTTACGATTTAAGGATGTGGGCACAATATAGGATGTAATCAGGACCAGAGTTTAACCAGGTGAGTATGATGAAGGGAAAAAGAGGAAGAGATCTGAGATGCTTTTTCAGTTATTTTAATGGTGGAATTTAAGCTCACTAAGGAGGGAAGTGGGGACATGAAGGGGGCTGATGGATAGTGAAACCTTTCTAGGCTCAATAGATTTTAAAAGATCTAACCTTATAGGAGGCGATGCAGTTTAGCTGCCTGTCAAGAAGTTGTACACCTCTGTAAAAGTGTAGAAATGTATAAATTTGAGGCTGAGAACACCACACAGAAATATGGGTGGTTTCAAGAAGAACATACTTGGGCCCAGCTGGCTGAGAGGATACTTTCCTGACCCAGATCTCAACACAGCTTAGAAGGCTACTCCAACCAAGAGGGCACCTGCAGGGAATCTCATTTGGCTAAAAGCAGAGCATCTGACAAATTCTTGTCTTACCCTCTACTGACAGAATCATCAGTCAGTAAGTGGAGGCAGAGACAGGGACAGTTCTACTTTTAACGAGGAAGAATGTCTTGGTGAAAGTGAAATTGATGAGAATTTAGAGAGAAAGCGGTATGATTCCCTTAACTGCTCTAAATGAGCTCAACTCTCCCGGCTCATGAGATCACTGAATTCAATATTGGTGATTTTTGTGGAACTGTGAAAAAATAAAATAATGTTGGCAATAGGTAAAGGTTCTGACTTCAAGAAAGAAGCTACCTTCTTTCTCTGCAAAATAGACAAAGAACTACTGGAGAAAAGGATAATTAGATGGAAACATGAATAGTTGCTGACCTTATCCAAAGGATGAAGATTAATCAGAAGATATTTCTGGTGGCAACTGACAGAAAGCAGGGGTGAAGCGTTAACATAAAGAGGCTATAATCTCCATCCCAAATGGCCCTCAAATGTTGTTACAGTGACTTAAATCTACTAATGGCAATAAATTGGTTTAAAAAAATCTATTTTTTAATTGTGTACTTATATGGACTAGCTTCAATATACCTTATTTCTAACCCTTAAAGCAACTCTTTAGTGGAATCCTTATACTTACCTTATTGTTGAGGAAACTGAGATTAGATAAAGTAATTGACTTTCCTGAAGTCTCATAGGATACGATACAGCCAAGATTGAAACCAGGTCAGTCTCTCTAAAAGATCGTTCCATTATGTCACTTGCATCTGAAAAACAACTCTTGACTTAAAGTGTGTGTCAGAGAGCTCTGCAGTGATGAAGACAGTGGTTTTAGTTGACAGTAAGCCCATTTAGAACCAACAGCATGGTTCAGTGATCACAAAAACTAAAATGATTTTAGTTTACATAAACATGGGGTCAGAATCTTGAATGGTAACCACGTGTCTCAGCCATACCTATAGTGTTGTGTCCAACTGTGAGTATCGCCCTTGAAAAAGAGATATAGAGAAATCAGATTATATTTGTAAGGGGATGATCAATTTAATGGAAATTCAAAACCATGTTGAAGCCTCAGTGAAGAAACTCAGCACTTAGAAAAGGGAATACCTAGAAGTGATACAATACCTTTCCTAAAACACTTGGTGGGCTCCCTTGTGGAAGAGAAAACAGGCTTACTCTGTATGACATCCAAGTGATAGAACAAGGGCTAGTTGATAAAAATCAGAGACTCAAAATAGGGGCTATGTGACAAATATATTTTTTCTCATCTTGGTATGTCTGCCAACTACTGAGCTTCAAACCTCAGATGTGTGATTGTGTTACATGATTTTTACATTCCCCATACAACCATAAGGTTCTATGATTCCATGACTTCTCATTTTTAAAAAGTCAAGTTTCTTTATACACACAACTATATGGTTTTATAATGCATGAATGCTATTATGTCACACCTGCTGTTTTGGGTTTTTTTTTTTGTAAAGTCTGACGTGTTTCTTTTCCTTTTTTAACCTTGGATTTCCCCTCTTATTCTCCCTACTCCACTCATTTCAGCAGCTCTGGATCCCTAGGGATTCAAATGTCAGCTCTGCCACTTACTGTGCATCCTTGGACAAGTTACTCAACTTCTCTATGATAATACCTAGTTCATAGGGTTATTATGAGGATCAATGAGTTCATACATGTGAAGCCCTTAGAACTGTGCCTAGCATTTAGTAAGCACCAGATAAATCAGGGCCATTATTATTCCTCACGTAATTCTGTCCATGTCAACCGGCAGAGCACTAATTGACTGTAATGGCTGTATAATATTCTATAATTTATTCAGTTCCTCTTCATTTCATGAGGATTCTCTTTGTTCCAGTATTTCCCCCTCATACAAATAGCACTGCAATATATATTTATGTGTACTTATGTGTTTTGTATTGCTGCTTTTATTTCTATGAGATTAACACAGGAGCGGATTGCTGGATTTGAGTCTACATGTATTTTTAATTTTAAGATGCTGCCATTTTGCCCTCACCAATAAGGCTGTAAGTATTCATATTTCCTCCAGTAACGTATGAATGCACTTTTCCATACATTCCCACCAACAGTTAGTAGAGCTCCTTTTTACTTTTGCCAAAGTAATAGGTATTAGTAAAGTGATATTGCATTTTTTCTTTAATTTGCACTCCCATCATTTTAAGGAATTCGAGCACACTTTCAGGTCGGTTAGCCATTTACTCATTTTTCTACTGGGTTGCTTGTATCTTTCTTGTCAACTTCTAAGAGCTATTTGTATAACATATATATTAAGTCCTCATGAGTTCCCTTAAAACAACCTTGGGGGCTTCCCTGGTGGCGCAGTGGTTGAGAGTCCGCCTGCCGATGCAGGGGACACGGGTTCGTGCCCCGGTCCGGGAAGATCCCACGTGCCGCGGAGCGGCTGGGCCCGTGAGCCATGGCCGCTCAGCCTGCGTGTCCGGAGCCTGTGCTCCGCAACGGGAGAGGCCACAACAGTGAGAGGCCAGTGTACCGCAAAAAAGAAAAAAAACACAAAAAACCTTGGTTCTAACCATGGGCACAACCATGTCCGGCTCACTTCTGCGCTGTCATTTCTACCTGAATCTTCCCCCCTCTTCTCTCCTGAGTACCTGAGTTGGAGATTGGTCTGGGAGGAAGTACAGCATCCCACGAGAACACAGTGGGGCTCCAATGCAGAAGACACAGTACCCCAGAGTTCATGAGACAGAAGGAACAAAGACTAAATGATGGGGTGAACAGGATGAGAGATTAATCTGCAGAGGCCAAAGACATAGGATCAAAGTCAGAATCTCAGAGCCACAAGTGCGGAGCCAGAGAAATGAGACCAAAGTATAGGCAGGTCAAGGTGAAGGGGCAGTGGGGTGCGGTGGGCCATTTGCTTAAAACACCCATGAATGTTTGAAACTGTTTTTATGGACCGGCAGGAGTATAATGTGGTGGTAGGTGGACCTGATTTCAAATGCTCAGGCAGGGACAATTTGCTTGTTCAAAAATCTTTATTGTAGCCTTGGAGCCTAAATATCAGAGTCCCTGGTACTTTAACTTGATCTTCAAGGTCTTCTAATGTCTGATCTGACCTTTCCTTTCTCACTTTGCACTCTCTATTCCTTTATTGCTGTTCAAATTCCTTTCATCTCCTGGTTTTTGCCTGGAAGGTCTTTCTCTGGCCTCTCCTTCTGTACAATTCTATTCATTTTTAAAGGCTCTGTTTCTCTGAATACTGTCCTGACCACTCTGGCCTGATGTGAACTCTCCCCATTCTGAACTCTCACAGTAATTATTATCTGCCCAGGCATTTAGCAATTGGTCATTGTCTCCTTGAGATCCTTTTGGAAACAAATCCCCCACCAATCCAGCTTAAGCAATAAGGAGATTTATTATCTCATGTAGCAGGAAGCCTTGAGTTAAGAGAGGCTCCGAGGTTGATTCAGGGACTCAAATACATCATTGGAGACCCAGATTTTCTCCACTCTGCCATCCCATGTCTGGTTTCTTCGTGGTCATGAGAGGGCTGCCAAATGCAGCTATGGCTACACTCTCTTCTTTGCTCACATCTAGTGGCAGAGAATGGGAACCCTATCCCCGAGCAGTGGCTATCAGTTTCCCTCAGTTGGCTTGAGCCAGCGTTGGTCACATGTCCACTGTTGGACCAATAACAGTAGCACAGGGAATGTCACATGTTAATTGTCTTTACTAATTAGGACCTAAACCTGGTCTGGGGGGAGGGTCATCTTCCCCTCTAGCACCTGGGATGAGTGGATACTTGAATAAACTTGAGCTGCTGATAGGAATCAAGAAGGGGAAGATGAATGCTGCATAGTCACAGGCTGTCCTGTGACAATGTTCATTTTCTTGAATTGACTATTTACCCCTTTTATTGTCACCTTTTCATATTTTTTAATATCTTTTCTCCCCAAGTAGATGGCAAACAGCTTGAGAGAAAGCTAATATCTTCCGTACTGTAACCCCCAAATGACTCTCTCGTAGATGTCAGTAAATATTTATTGATTGGATTTGACTTCTCTGAGAGTCACTACGTTCTCTACTTCATGCGCACAGAAGATGCAATGGAAATTTCTAAGTTTCAGATGATAAAATTAAAAATTATAAGACTTTGGAGACCCTAAGCCCAGAAAGCTGGAGGTCTGTTTGGAATCATGTTGTGTTCCTTCTCTACCTCTGGCTCAGGACTGCATGTGTATTAGCATCAAACTCTGATCAAAAGAGTAAGACCAAGGAGACAGAAAATTCTGTAATGCAATAGATCTTTTTCTTTGATACTTGCACTTGAGCACAATTCACTGCTGAGAACTCCAAAGTTTGTCTCAGAGATAAAGCGTGCATTTTATTATAGTCCTCTCAGGAAAGATAGTAATCACAAAATTGATATTTAAGATATTTCCTTCATTCATTTGACATGTGTTTTGAATACTAATTACCAAGCTCTGTGCTAGGCCCTGGAAATAGAAAGTTGTACAAAAAATTATTCCTGCCCTCAACTTGCTCATTAGTAGACATGTTATCACTTCTTCAAATGTGGTAGCAGTTATTTCTGTGCAGTCACTGGGTTTAGACCTCAAACAATCACCTGAAGTGTCTGCTCTAGAAGTCAGTGTTTTGCTGTGGACACTTTGCTAATTTTGATGGTAAGAAGAAATAGTTTCAGCCTCTGCTCAATGTCTAGCCTAAGGTGATTCACTTAGCTCAGCTTCCACCTCATTAAAATAGGAATTAATACTACTAGCCTACTTCTGGTACAAGCTATAAAACCCATTACCCACGTGTGAGGCATAATTCTGACAGCCTGAGCTTCAGAATATCATTAGCTAAAGTATAGTAAGATTGGTGACGTGGTTGTTAAGAGATTTCTGAATGAGTCAGGCCTCTGGCGTTAAATGTATTAATGAGTCATTTTCCTTGCCTAGCAGACACTGTGGCAGAAACTGAAAGAAGAGGCCATTCAATGTCTGTTTTTTTAAAAAGTGTGTTCTGACCCTCAATCCACTAAAGTAGATCTCAACGTATTTTCGCATTTTAGACCTAATACTTTTCACCAAAACATTCTTCTGTTTCCTCTCAGTTTGGAAAAAGCAAGCGAGGACTTTTCTTCAGGAATGGGGAAATTGGTTTTCACCTCCTTTCCAGGGTTTCTGATGCTAAATTCCTAGTGGCTGGACATGGTAACTATTACCTTGCCCTGTGTAGCACCTAAAACTCAGATCTGATTATTCCAGCCTTTACTAAAATCTTCTTAATGACAAGGATGATGACAACTTGTTGACCTCACATTCATCTGCCTTATATGACTTTAGGAGCCTTCATTTCCAGTCCATGCCATCTTTCTACCTGCATAGCTATATCCTGAGTCTCTTCATGAGAAATTTCCCAACCAAGATCTCAAATTGGTCCTTTCATTTCTCTGTTGCAACCTCTTCATCTAGTCTCTCTTTCGTTCACTCACAAGAACTAAAAGTCCTCTTCTACCCTTATGCTAGCTTCAATTACTTATTATTCTTTCTACAACACCAACACCTAGGAGCCCTTCTAACTCCTCTGGATTCTTCACTCAGCTTGGGCTCCATAGTCAACTATTATAACACTGCCCCCATCATCCTAGATGCCTTTATCTATTTGGCATTTTTCCAAGTCCATCATGCCAACCTCAAACTGTAGTCTACACCCACTATGTTCTCTGGAGCTACCTTTGTCAATCTGAGACCACGCAATAAAGATTCAAAATCTTATAGGATTTACCTTCTGCAAATTTACACTATAAACGTCACCTGAACTGTAGGGCAATTTAAAAATTCTGTCAGAAGACTTAAAACATTCCCCTCAGTTAACATTTCCAAATGCTCCATCTTCTTCAAATATCCAGCTAGGCCATCCTTGATCTTCACAAATTAATTTGCCTTTTTGATTTATAGAAAATACTAATTCTGTTTCATAATTCTTCCTCTTCTTCCTTCTTCTCTCTCTCTCTCTCTCTCTCTCTCTCTCTCTCTCCCCTTGTGTGTGTGTGTGTGTGTGTGTGTCTGAACACATCTATCTATCAATCTATCTATCTAAAACACCTCATGGTATCCATCTTGGCTCAGGTCTTGTGGTAGACTTGGAGATACATTGTCCAGATCCCCCTTGAAGGAATGATTTGCTGCCCAGCTGTGGGCAATGTGATCTGTAACAATCTTCAGTGTCAGCTCCTTCAGAGTCTGTTTCAGCTGCAGAGAGTTGCCTTGCCTGACCTCACATCCTTATAAGAGTGGCCCACATCTATAACTGAGGAAAGCAGAAACAAAGTCCCAGCTAGTTCAGCCCCCTGCAGGATGACTGATGAGCAATCCTAGCTCTTGGGCTCCCTACCACATTCAAATTTCTCTACCTAACCCTGCTCCTTTATACTTCCTTTATAGGTGTTCATCCCTAATGCATATCTTGATGCCAAACTCTGTCTCCGTGTCTCTTTCTGGGGAAACCCAATCTAGGAGTGGTCCTATAACATAGGCAGAAATTAGGTTTTTTGTTTTTTGTTTTTTGTTTTTTTTGTGGTACACCGGCCTGTCACTGTTGTGGCCTCTCCTATTGCGGAGCACAGGCTCCGGACGCGCAGGCTCAGCAGCCATGGCTCACAGGCCCAGCCGCTCCGCGGCATGTGGGATCTTCCCGGACTGGGGCACGAACCCGTGTCCCCTGCATCGGCAGGCAGACTCTCAACCACTGCGCCACCAAGGGAGCCCAGAAATTAGGTTTTGACTGCTAGCTGGCAGTGAGGAGACCATTGATGGTGGAAGGTGAATCACAGGTAGCTCTTGGCACAAATTGGTTATGACATAAGCCTATGTTCTAATCCCCAAGACGACTCCACTACAATCCCTACCTTGCTACCACTAGAAGGATATTTAACCACCACAGTCTGTGCCAATAATTTTGGCCTTGAATCACTACTTTATATCTATATGGTTTACTTATTGGAGAATATGGGCACTGGTGTTCGAATTATCTATAGTATCTGGCAGAATGTTAGGTCCATTGTGATTTGGAAAAGATCTGTTGAAATAATAAATGATTTAAGATAAGGGCTAAATGTGAAATAAGAAAACACTGACTTGGTGATCTCGCATTCTGCTTCCTTCTATTTACTGCGCCCTTTATGGCTTTCTTTTCTCCCTCCCAGGGCACCCAGTCAACATAATCCACTCTGGCTGCCCTAGTGTGAAACCTCAGTCAAAAGGTGAAACCCCACTCGAGAAATGAAAACCACTTTGGGAAATACCTATGTCTTTGACATTTTCTTCTTCATTCTTGGATATGACTTTTTTTCCTGCTCAAAAATGACTGTCTAGTGGTGCATTCCCATAAGGTCTTTGCTAGAAAACAGGCAAATCTGAAAAGCTACCTTGAAATAAGGTGTTAATGGCCTGTGGTAGCTTAATAGAATTCTTTGGTTTAAATAGCAACCTTGAATATGCAACTCATTCAGATTAAACATACTCTATTGAGTATCTTCCCTGTTAGATGACACAGGGTGTTGTCTTAGATGTTCGCACAAGTGTAGTATCATTTAATGATTATAACAACCATGTAAGGTAGCATCCCTACTTTAAAAAGGAAAATCCAGAGCCTCAGAAAAGGTAATTTATTTGCTGAAAGTCAAAGGAAGCTGAGTTCTAACCGAAGGGGAGTGTCCTGTCCACTCACTAATGGAGAGCATTCAGCTTCTCCAGAAAACTGATGATGTTTATAGCCAGTGGAACTTGTGGCATCTGTTACACTGTCTGTCCTTAATCGGTCTATGCAGTATCGAGGCCTAGATGAGCACCATGCTTTTGTCCAACATGAAAGAGGTAGAAGACCACTTTTCTATATGTTTCTACATTATTTGCAAAGTTGCCATTCAATTGTATTTTCAAATAAATACAAACAAAACCTGTAGTAACTTTGTTATTCTATAGCTTCAGTCACAAGGAAACAGACTCTGGGAGCAGAATGGGTTCCAAATTCCCTCCTTTAAGGGAGTCAATAGGCAGAAGAAAAAGCTAAACAAGAAAGCTAAACAAGAGAGTCCTTTTCAAGACTATAAGTGCATAGCAACATGTATACAACAGGTGGATATTATTGTGCTATCTTCTGCTTTGGAAAATGATTAATTACGACCTCTGATCCTTTTACTATACCTCAGACTTTTTGCGTTAAGTTGCTTTGCAGTTAAGCTTTTGAAAGAAAAGTTTGTTTGCTTGCTTGCTTGCTTGCTTTGTCCTTTGCTCATTATCATATAGAACTTGGTCAATTGTAAACCTTAGACTATTTAGAGTGTTAAAAATAAATAAATATTTTTTCCTAATTTCATACAAAATATTAATTTTATTAGCTGTAAAAGAAAAAAATCGATAAATTGGACTTTATAAATTAAAATCTGCTTTTCAAAGAAGGAAAATAAAAGGCAAACTGGGAAAAATATTTTCAATACATGTATCTGGAAAATAACTTGAACCCAGAATAATAAAACTCCTGTAACTCAATAGTAAGAAGTAACACACATAAATATGGGTGACATGTGAACAGAAAGTTCACAAAAAAAGATCTACGAGAGAGCTACAGATGGCAGCACAGGAAGTTCCTGAAGTCACCTCCTCCCACAAACACAACAAATCTACAGCTACATATGGAATAATTCCCTCTGAAAAAGGTCTGAAAATTGAATGAACAGAGTCTCCACAACAAAGGGTAAAAGGACAGCACTGAGATGGATAGGAGAAACACAGATACAGAGATATGATCATACCAAGGAAAAAGACCACGCCCCAGATGCGGTGATCCACAATCAGAAGGATCATAAAGATACGTATCTTCTCTCTGAAGAACGAGGGATTTGGGCTCCACATCAGGGGCTCCAACCCTTAAATAATGCACAGGGGAGATGAGGCCCCAAAACACGTGGTTTTGAAAATCAATGAGGAATATGTCTAGGAAAACTATAGAACTAAGGAGAACAAAAAGTCCACTGGTAGAGGCTTGTGCGTAGGCTCACTTGACCTGAAAACCAGCACAAAAATACCAGATTGAAAAGCTCATGGAAAATAGGTGAAGGAGACCCACTTACTTATCTTGAAGCATCTGCTAGAGAGGCAGGAAGCAGTTGAGATGTACCCTGAGAACTGAGATGCTGGAGGGAATCATCTTTGTAACCTCAGGCTACTGGTGCTGGAGGGCACCATTTTGGAAATTTCCACCTAATCTGTCAGTTCCAGTGGGCATACCTCACCCCTGAAACTCAGCTGGGCCTCACAGCAGGCTGGGCAATAACCTCACCTCCAGCACGCAGCAGCCACTGTGGCCAGACTCCACAGCCATTTGAGTGTCAGCCTAACACACCAGCACACAGCAGCTGCCACATCTAGGTTCTGCTGCCATTCTGGGAGCCAGCTGCACCCGTCAGCATGCCATAGCAACAGCCACAACTACATAGTGCACATACGGTCTCCATAGGGGACGCCCTTTGAGCACCTGGCTCTGGTGGTCAGAGGGAATTGTGCTTCTGAGCTCCCCAAGACATCTCCTACATAAGGCCACTCCATCAAGAATGCGAGAGGTAGATGATTTACCTAATACACAGAAACAAACACAGAGAATTAAGCAAAATGAGGAGTCAGAAGAAAATGTTCTAATCCAAAGAAAAAGTCCAAAACCTCAGAAAAAGAACTGAAGAAACAGAGATAAGCAGCCTACCTGATAAACAATTAAAAATAATGGTCACGCAGATGTAGAGAATGGACTTGAGGACACGGGGAGGGGGAAGGGTAAGCTGGGAGGAAGTGAGAGAGTAGCATTGACATATATACACTATCAAATGTAAAATAGATAGCTAGTGGGAAGCATCTGCATAGCACAGGAAGATGAGCTCGGTGCTTTGTGACCACCTAGAGGGGTGGGATAGGGAGGGTGGGAGGGAGATGCAAGAGGGAGGAGATATAGGGATATATGTATATGTATATGTATAGCTGATTCATTTTGTTATACAGAAGAAACTAACTAACACAACATTGTAAAGCAATTATGCTCCAATAGAGCAATTATACTCCAAAAAAATAACAAAATAAAATAAAATAATTGTCATAAAGATGTTCACTGAACTTGGGAGAAAAATGTATGAAAACAGTGAGAACTTCAACACAGAGATAGAAAATATAAGAAAATACCAAACATAAGTTATAACTGAACTGATCCTGTGGCTTGCAGGATCTTGGTTCATGAGCCAGGGGTCAGGCCAGAGCTCCTGTGGCAGGAGCTCAGACCCCAGAGAATATTCATCATAGTGAGGTCTTCTAGAGGTCCTCATCTTGGCACCAAGACCCGTCTCTACCAAAAAGCCTAGAAACTCCAGTGCTGGAAGCCTCAGAGCAAACAACCAGTAAGACAGGAACACAATCCCACCCATCAGAAAAAAAAAAAAAGTGGGACAACAAAAAAATATGTCACAGTTGAAAGAGCAAGGTGAAAAACTAAAAGACCAAATAAATGAAGAGAAAATAGGCAACCTACCTGAAAAAGGATTCAGAGTAATTATAGTAAAAATGATCCAGAATCTCGGAAAAAGAACGGAGGTACAAATTGAGAAAATATGAGAAATGTTTAACGAAGATCTAGAAGAACTAAAGAACAAACAAACAGAGATGAGCAATACAATAACTGAAATTAAAAATACACTAGAAGGAATCAGTAACATAATAACTGAGGTAGAAGAACGAATAAGTGAGTTGGAAGACAGAATGGTGGAAATAACTGCTGAGAAGCAGAATAAAGAGAAAAGAATGACAAGAATTGAAGACAATCTCGGAGACTTCTGGGGCAACACTAAATGCACCAACATTCGAATTATAGGGGTCCCAGAAGAAGTAGAGAAAAAGAAAGGGTCTGAGAACATATCTGAAAAGATTATAGTGGAAAATTTCCCTAACATTGGAAAGGAAATAGTCACCCAAGTCCAGGAAGCACAGAGAGGCCCATGCAGGAGAAACACACTAAGACATATATTAATGAAACTAACAAAAATTAAATTCAAAGAAAAAATATTAAAAGCAGCAAGGGACAAGGAAAAAATAACATACAAAGGCATCCCCATAAGGTTATCAACTGATTTTTCAGCAGAAACTCTGCAGGCCAGAAGGGAGTGGCAGGACATATTTAAAGTGATAAAAGATTACTCCAACCAAGATTACTCTACCCAGCAAGGATCTCATTCAGATTCAACAGAGAAATCAAAGGCTTTTCAGACAAGCAAAAGCTAAGAGAATTCAGCATCACCAAACCAGCTCTACAACAAATGTTAAAGGAACTTCTCTAGGCAGGAAACACAAGAGAAGAAAAAAACCCACAAAAACAAACCCAAAACAATTAAGAAAATGGTAATAGGAACATACATATTGATAATAACCTTGAATGTAAATGTTCCAACCAAAAGACACAGGCTGACTGAATGGATACAAAAACAAGACCCATATATATGCTGTCTACAAGAGACCCACTTCACACCTAGGACACATACAGACTGAAAGTGAAGGGATGGAAAAAGATATTCCATGCAAATGGAAATCAAAAGAAAGCTGGAGTAGCGATACTCATATCAGATAAAATAGACTTTAAAATAAAGACTGTTACAAGAGATAAGGAAGGACACTACATAACGATCAAGGGATCAATCCAAGAAGAAGATATAACAAGTATAAATATTTATGCACCTAACATAGGAGCACTTCAATATATAAGGCAAATGCTAACAACCATAAAAGGGGAAATCAACAGTAACACAATAATAGCAGAGGACTTTAACACCTCACTTACACCAATGGACAGATCATCTAAACAGAAAATAAATAAAGAAACACAAGTTTTAAATGACACAACAGACCAGATAGATTTAATTGGTATTTATAGAACATTCCACCTGAAAGTGGCAGAATATACTTTGTTCTCAAGTGCACATCGAACATTCTCCAGGAAAGATCACATCTTGGGTCACAAATCAAGCCTCAGAAAATTTAAGAAAATTGAAATTGTATCAAGCATCTTTTCTGACCACAACACTATGAGTTTGGAAATCAATTACAGGAAAAAAACTATAAAAAACAAAAAACCAAATACATGGAGGCTAAACAGTGCACTACTAAATAACCAAGAGATCACTGAAGAAATCAAAGAAGAAATTAAAAAATACATAGAAAAAAATGACAACAAAAACACAAAGACCCAAAGCCTATGGGACACAGCAAAAGCAGCTCTAAGAGGGAAGTTTATAGCAATTCAATCTCACCTCAAGAAATAAGAAAAATCTCAAATAAACCTTACACCTAAAGCAACTAGAGAAAGAAGAACAAAGAAAACCCAAAGTCAGTGGAAGGAAAGAAATCATAAAGATCAGAGCAGAAATAAATGAAATAGAAACGAAGAAAACAATAACAAAGGTCAACAAAACTAAAAGTTGGTTCTTTGAGAAGATAAACAAAATTGATAAACCTTTAGCCAGACTCATCAAGAAAAAAAGGGAGAGGATGAAAATCAATAAAATTAGAAATGAAGAAGGAGAAATCACACTGACACCACAGAAATACAAAGGATTATGAGACTGCTACAAACAACTATATGTCAATAAAATGGACAACCATGAAGAAATGGATAAATTCTTGGAAAAGTACAATTTTCCAAGACTGAACCAGGAAGAATTAGAAAATATAAACAGACGTATCACAAGTAATGAAATTGAAACTGTAATTAAAAATCTTCCAACAAACAAAAGTCCAGGACCAGATGGATTCACAGCTCTTCTCTATCAAACATTTAGAGAAGAGCTAACACCTATCCTTCTCAAACTCTTCTAAAAAGTTGCAGAGGGAGGAACACTCCCAAATTCATTCTATGAGGTCACCATCACCCTGATACCAAAACCAGACAAAGATATCACAAAAGAAGAAAATTACAGACCAATATCACTGATGAACATGGATGCAAAAATCCTGAACAAAATACAAGCAAACAGAATCTAACAACACATTAAAAGGATCGTACACCATGATCAAGTGGGATTTATCCCAGGAATGCAAAGATTCTTCAATATAGGCAAGTCAATCAATGTGATAAACCATATTAACAAATTAAGGAATAAATACCAGATGATCTCAATAGATGCAGAAAAGCTTTTGACAAAATTCAACATCCATTTATGATAAAAACTCTCCAGAAAATGGGCATAGAGGGAACCTACCTCAACATAATAAAGGTCATATATGACAAACTCACAGCAAACATCATACTCAATAGTGAAAAACTGAAAGCATTTCAACTAAGATCAGGAACAAGAAAAGGGTGTCCACTCTTGCCACTCTTATTCAACATAGTTTTGGAAGTCCTAGCCACGGCAATCAGAGAAGAAAAAGAAATAAAATAAATACAAGTTGGAAAAGAATAAGTCAAACTGTCACTGTTTGCAGATGACATGATTCTATACATAGAAAAATCCTAAAGATGACACTAGAAAACTACTAGAACTAATCAAAGAATTTGGTAAGGTTGCAGGATACAAAATTAATGCACAGAAATCTCTTGCATTCCCCTACACTAATAACGAAAAATCAGAAAGAGAAATTAAGGAAACAATCCCATTTACCATAGCAACAAAAAGAATAAAATACCTAGGAGTAAACCTACCTAAGGAGGCAAAAGACTTGTACTCAGAAAACTATATATAAAACACTGGTGAAAGAAATCAAAGATGACATTAACCGATGGAGAAATATAACATGTTCTTGGTTTGGAAGAATCAATACTGTGAAAATGACTATACTACCCAAAGCATTCTACAGATTCACTGCAATCCCTATCGAACTACCAATGGCATTCTTCACAGAAGTAGAACAAAACATTTTACGATCTGTATGGAAAAACAAAAGGCCCCGAATAGCCAAAGCAATCTTGAGAAAGAAAAACAGAGCTGGAGGAATCAGGCTCCCCAACTTCAAACTATACTACAAAGCTACAGTAATCAAGACAGTATGGTACTGGCACAAAAACAGAAATATAGACCAATGGAACAGGACAGAAAGCCCAGAGATAAACCCACGCACCTACGGTTAACTAATCTATGATAAAGGAGGCAGGGATATACAATGGAGGAAAGACAGTCTCTTCAATAAGTGGTGCTGGGAAAACTGGACAGCTACATGTAAAAGAATGAAACTAAAACACTACCTAACACTATACACAAAAATAAACTTAAAATGGATTAAAGACCTAAATGTAAGGCCAGACACTATAAAACTCTTAGAGGAAACCATAGGAAGAACACTCTTTGACATAAACCACAGCAAGATCTTTTTGACCTACCTCCTAGAGTAATGAAAATAAAAACAAAAATAAACTAGTGGGACCTAATTACCCTTAAAAGCTTTTGCACAGCAAAGGAAACCATAAACAAGACACAGAGAAAACCCTCAGAATGGGAGAAAATATTTGCAAATGAAGCAACGGACAAAGGATTAATCTCCAAAATATACAAACAGCTCATGGAACTCAATATCAATAAAACAAACAACTTAATCCAAAAATGGGCAGAAGACCTAAATAGACGTTTCACCAAAGCAGACATACAGACGGCCAAGGGGCACATGAAAAGACGCTTAACATCACTAATTATTAGAGAAATGCAAGTAAAAACTACAATGAGGTATCACCTCACATTGGCCAGAATGAAGGCCATAAAAATCTACAAACAATAAATGCTGGAGAGGGTGCAGAGAAAAGGGAACCCTTTTGCACTGTTGGTGGGAATGTAAATTGATACTGCCACTATGGAGAACAGTATGGAGATTCCTTAAAAAAATAAAAATAGAACTACCATGTGACCCAATAATCCCACTACTGGGCATATACCCTGAGAAAACCATAATTCAAAAGGATGCATTACCCCAATGTTCATTGCAGCACTATTTACAATAGCCAGGGCATGGAAACAACCTAAATGTCCAAAGGTAGATGAATGGATAAAGAAGATGTGGTACATGTATACAATGGAATATTGCTCAGCCATAAAAAGGAATGAAATTGGGTCATTTGTAGAGATGTGGATGGGCCTAGAGTCTGTCATACAGAGTGAAGTAAGCCAGAAAGAGAAAAATAAATATTGTATATTAATGCACATATGTGGAATCTAGAAAAATGGTACAGATGAACCTAGTTGTAGGGCAGGAATAGAGACGTAGACATAGAGAATGGACATGTGGACACAGGGGGGAAGGGGAGGGTGGAACGAATTGGGAGATTAGGTTTGACATAAATACACTACCATGTGTAAAATAGATAGGTAGTGGGAACAGGCTGTATAGCACAGGGAGCTCAGGTCGGTGCTCTCTGACAACCTAGATGGGTGGGATGGGGGTGGGGGTGGGAGAGAGATCCAAGAGGGAGGGGATATAAGTATACATATAGCTGATTCACTTCATTGTACAGCAGAAACTAACACAACATTTTAAAACAATTTTACTCCAATAAAAAATTAAAATGTGAAGACATCTTAAGGGACATTTCAGACATCAAATGGAGTAACATTCATATTATAGGGGTCCCACAAGGAGATGAGAGTGAGAAAAGTCCAGAAAAATTTTTTGAATACTGTCTGAAAATGTCCCTAATTTGGGGAAGCAGAAATCCAGGTCCAAGAAGCCCAGAGATTTATAGAAAGATAAAGCCAAAGAGACACACATCAAGACACATTACAATTAAATTATAATTAAAATGGTAAAAGTTAAGGATAAAGAAAGAATCCTAAAAGCAACAAGAAAACAACAACAACCACAACTCATTACATACAAGAGAAACCCCAAAAGACTATCAGATTTTTCAGCAGAAACGTTACAGGTCAGAATGGAGTGGAATGACATATTCAAAGTGCTGAAAGTAAAACACTTCCAACCAAGAATTCTCTACCCAGCAAGGTTATCATTTAGAATGGAAGGAAAGAATAAGAGTTTCCCAGAGAAGCAAAAGTTTAAGGAGTTCACCAACACTAAACCAGCCCTATAAGAAATGTTAAAGGGACTTTTTTAAAATAAAAAGAAATAGCATTAATTAATATTAAGAAAAACCTGCAAAAGTAAAAATCCCACAGGAATGAGTAAATATATAATAAAAGTAGTGGATCAATTACAAATGAAGGACAAGCAAGACGAAGAGTAGAGGCTAAAGGAGGAGGAGGAGGAGGAGAAAAAGCACAAGGAAGAGGAGGAGGCAGACGCTGCCGCTGGCCAGGCCAAGGGTGAGGGCCACACTGCCACCTCCAGAGCTGGACTGAGGCCTGAGTGCTCCTGCCGCAGAGCCGGCCACGCCAAATAATGTCTCTATGAGACTGGAGAACTTTCATTTTTTTCCAGGCAGGTTCCAATTTGGGGTGGATTTTGTTTTTGTCCCTCCCTTTTTCTTTTTTTAAGCTTTTTTTTTTTTAACTGGTGTTTTGTCTCTGATTCTCCTTCACCCTCACCCCTGGCCTTCATCTTTCTTGATTTGACATCTTTGCTTTCTGCTGTCCCCTTATCTCCCCAGATCCCTTAGTTCCCCTCCAACTTAGGGACTCAGGGTGGGATGTGGCATGGAGGAGAAGCCCCAGGCCCAAGATTCCATCTGCTCTCCTTCCTGGATCCCACTGGGGGGTAGGAGAAGAGGGTGGCATCACCAGCCCCCCAGCACTGAGAAAGGATGGAGATCCTAAGGCCTGAGCTCTGACCTCCCTCTCTCCTTTCTCCCCTGCCCCCAGGACTGGGCTAGTTCCGAGTGGGGCAGGGGGTTCTAGCTTGGCTCATACTGGGAATGTAAGAACTACAAACGAAATTTCTATTAAATTAAGTTTTGTGTCAAAAAAAAAAAAAAGCATGAAGCTTAAAAGACAAAAGTAGTAAAATTAACTAAACTTACAGTAATCAGTTAAGGGATATAAAATAAAAAGATACAGCATGTCATTAAAAGTTTAAAATGTGGGTGGGGGAGTAAAAAGGTAAAAGTTTGAGATGTGTTCAATTTAAGTGGCTACCAACTTAAAACAGACTGTTATTTACATAGAATGTTACATGTGAACCTCACAGTAGCCACAGGAAAAATTTAGTAAACACACAAAAGGAAATGAGAAAGAAATCTAAACACAACCCTAAAGAAAACCACCAAAACACAAGGGAATAGAAAAAAGAGAAGAATAAAGGAGCAGATAGGCACCACAAAAACAGCCAGAAAATAATTAATATAATGGCAATAAGTACATATCTATCAACAATTACTTTAAATGTAAATAAACTAAATTTGCCAATGAAAAGACATGGAGTGGCTGAATCGATGACAAATAAGACCCATCTAAATGCTGCCCACAAGAGACTCATTTCAGAAGTAAGGATACACAATTACTGAAGGAAAAGATATTCCATGCAAATGGAAATGAAAAGAAAGCTGGAGTAACTATACTCATATCAGACAAAATAGACTTTAAAATAAAGACTAATAAAATACAAAGACGGGCATTATATAATGACAAAAGTGTCAACTTAGCAGATGATATAACATCTATACATGTACATGCACCAAACACTGGAGCACCAAGATATATAAAGCAAATTATTAACTATTTAAAAAGAGAAACTGAAAACAATACAATAATATTCAGATACTTTAATACTCCACTTACGTCAGTGGATAGATAATCCAGGCAAAAAATCAATAAGGAAACACTGACCTTAAGTAACACATTAAACCAGATGAACTTAATAGATATAAACAGAACACTGCATCCAAAAGCAGCAGAATACATATTCTTCTCAAGTTAACATGGAACATTATCTAGGATAGATCATATACTAGGTCACAAAACAAGTCTCAATAAATTCAAGAAGACTGAAATCATATCAGGCATCTTCTCTGACCACAATGATATGAAACTAGAGATCAAGCACAAAGGAAAAAGGGGAAAAAACCCCACAAAAACATGGAGATTAAACCACATTCTACTGAATAACGAAAGGGTCATCAAGGAAAACAAAGGGGAAATCAAAAATACCTAGAGACAAATGTGAACAGAAATATAACATACCAAAACCTATAGGACGTAGAAAAAGCAGTCTGAGAGGGGATGATCATAGCAACACAGGCCTACCTCATGAAACAAGAAAAATCCCAAATAAACAGTCTAAATTTACACCTAAAGGAACTAGAAAAAGAAGAACATATGAAGTCCCAGATCAGTAGAAGGAAACAAATAATAAAGATCAGAGAGGAAATAAATGAAATAGAGACTAAAAAATAAAAATAATCAATGAAACTAAGAGGTGGTTCTTTGAAAAGATAAACAAAAATGACAAACCATTAACAAGACTAATCAAGAAAAAAGAGAGAAAACTCAAATAAATAAAATCATAACTGAAAGAGAAGAAATTAAAAATGATACCACAGAAATACAAAGAATCATAAGAGACTACTGTGCATAATTATATGCCAATATACAGGACAACTTAGAAGAAATGGATAAATTTCTAGAAACATGTAATCTTCCAAGGCTGAATCATGAAGAAATAGAAAATCTGAATAGGCCAATTACTAGTAAGGAGACTGAAACAGTAAGCCAGTTGGATCAGATAAAAGCCAACAGATAAAAACCCAAAACCAGACAGCTTCTTTGGTGAATTCTACAAAATATTCAAAGAAGAATTAATACCTATCCTTCTAAACTCTTTAAAAAAACTGAGAAGGGAAACAAAGCCAGCATTACCCTGATACTAAAACCAGACAAGGACACCACAAAAAAGAAAATTATAGGCCAATATCCTTGATGAACAAAGATGCAAAAATCCTCAACAAAATATTAGCAAACCAAATTCAACAATACATTTAACAGCTCATACACCACCATCAAGTCAGATTTATTCCAGTGCTGCAAGGATGGTTCCACAAGTGTGATACATCACATTAACACAAGTGTGTTACATCACATTAACAAAATGAAGGATTAAAAATATGATCATCTCAGTAGATGCAGGTAAAGCATTTGATAAAATTCAACATCAATTTATGATAAAAACTCAACAAAGTTGATACAGAGGGAATGTACTTCAACATGAGAAAGGCCAGATGTGACAAACTCTCAGCTAACATTATACTCAGTGGTGAAAAGCTGAAAACTTTTCCTCTAAAATCAGGAACAAGACAAAGATACTCGCTCTTGCCACTATTTTTTTAATTTTTTTTAAATTTTTTTTGCGGTACGCGGGCCTCTCACTGTTGTGGCCTCTCCCGTTGCGGAGCACAGGCTCTGGACGTGCAGGCTCAGCGGCCATGGCTCACGGGCCTAGCCGCTCCGTGGCATGTGGGATCTTCCCAGACCGGGGCACGAACCCGTGTCCCCTGCATTCGCAGGCGGACTCCCAACCACTGCACCACCACGGAAGCCCTTGCCACTTTTTTAATCAACATAGTATTGGAAGTCCTAGCCACAGCAAGTAGGCAAGAAAGAGAAATAAAAGGCATCCAGATTGGAAAGAAGAAGCAAAACCATCACTATTTGCAGATGACATGATACTATATATAGAAAACCAAAAAAAAAAAAAAAAAAAAAAAAAACCTGACAGAACTAGTAAACGAATTCTAGTAAAGTCACAGAATAAAAAAAACAGTAGAGATCTGTGATGTTTCTATACACTAAAACTATACCATCAGAAAGAGAAATTAAGAAAACAATCCCAATTTCATCAAGGAGGTGAAGACCTTTACACTGAAAACCTTAAGACACTGATGAAAGGAATGGAAGAAAATGCCAAAAACATGCAAAGATATTCTGTGCTTATAGACTGGAAGAATTAATATTGTTATAATGCCCATATGACCCAAAGCAATCTACAGATTCAATGCAATCCCTATCAAAATGCAAATGGTATGTCTCACAGAACTAGAAAAAATAATTCTAAAGTTTGTATGACACCACAGAAGACTCTGAACAGCCAAAATAATCTTGAGAAAGGAGAACAAAACTTGAGGTATAATGCTCCCTGATTTCACACCATACTACAAAGCTATAGTAATCCAAACAGAATGGTACTGGCACAAAAACAGACATATAGCTCAATGGAACAGAATTGAGAGCTCAGAAATAAACCCATATGTATATGGACAATTAATCTAATACAAAGGAGCAAAAAACATACAATGGAGAAAGGACAGTCTCTTCAATAAATGGTGTTAGGAACTCTGGATGGCCACATGCAAAAGAATAAAACTTTCCACTATCTTACACTATACATAAAAATTAAATAAAAATGGATTAAAGGCTTGAATGTAAGACCCAAAACCATAAAATTCCTAGAAAAAACATAGGCGGTAACCTCATGACGTTGGTTTTAGCAACGTTTTGTGGATCTCACCCTGAAGGCAAGGGAGACAAAAGCAAAACTAAACAGGATTACATCAAACTAAAAATCTTCTGCACAATGAAGGAAACCTTATGTCCATTGCAGCATTATTTATAATAGCCAAGATAAGAAACAACCTAAGTGTCCACTGATGGATGAAAGGATAAAGAAGATATGGTATATCTATATACAATGAAAAGCAATCAGCCATAAAAAAGAATGAAATTCTGTCATTTGTGACAACATGGATGGACCCTGAGTGTAGTATGCTAAGTGAAATAAGTCAGATGAAGAAAGACAAATACCGTATGATTTCACTCATATGTGGAATAATAAAAAAGAAAAACTAAACAAAACCAACTAACAAACAAAATAAAAAAGTAAATTCATAGATACAGAGAATAAATTGGTGGTTACCAAAGGGGAAAGGGGTTGAGGTATGGGCAAAATGGATGAAGGGGGTCAGTGTATGGTGATGGATGGTAACTAGATTTGTGGGGCTGATCACTCTGCAGTGTATACCGATGTTGAACTATAACGTTGTGCACCCGAAACGTATAATAATAATTTTTAAAAAGATCTATAAATGGCCAATAAGTACATGAAAAGGTACTTATCAGTAGTCATTGGGGATATGAAAATTAATACCACAAGATATCTCATACCCACTAGAATGGCTAAAATTAAAAGGACTAAAAATTCCAAGTGTTGGTGAAAATGTAGAACAACGGGAACTCTTGGTGGTGGGAGTGCAAAATGGTACAGCAACTTGGAAAACAATTTGGCAGTTTCTTCTTTAAACACAAACTTATCAAACCATCCAGAAATTTCACTCCTAGGTATCTACTCAAGAGAAACAAAGCACATGTCTATAAAAAGACCCATATTGAAATAATCACAGCAGTTTTATTTATAAAAGCTTGGAAAACAACCCAATTTACCATCTACAGTAAAATGAGTAAATATATTGGAGCATATTCATAAAATGGAATCTTAGCAATGGAAAGGAACACAGTGATACAGACAACAACATGAATAAATCTCGAATACATTACCCTATGTGACATCACCCAGGTACAAAAGATTATATACTGTATCATTCCATTTTGACGAAATTTTAGAATTGGCAAAATTAATCTATGGTGATAGTAATCACATCAATGATTGTTGGAGAGTCATAAGGAGGGGAGAGAGATTGTAAAGTAGTACAAGGGAATTTTCCAAGGAGATGGAGATATCCTACATCTTGGTTGGGGAGGTTATTACACGATGTATATATTTATAAAAAGTCATCAGATTATATACTTACATATGTGAATAGTACAACTTATAACAAGATAAATATGATTTTAAGTGGTTAGGCACAATATTAAATATGTTGTTATATGTATATGAATTTCATCAGAAATACACATAAAAATTTATGTTTGAAGACTGAGATTGTCATAGTGGATCAAAAGTCAAGACCCAACTGTATAACTGCCTATATGAAGCCCACATTAAATATAAAGACACATGCACATGCAGATGAAAAGTAAGTGAATGGACAAAGTTATACTATGCCAAAACTAATCAAAAGCAAGTGGGACTAGCCATACTAATTTCAGACAGAGCACACTTCAGAGCCAGGAAAGTCATCATGGGTAAAGAAAAACATTACATAATGATAAAGGTATCAGTTCTTCAAGAATAAAATCCCTAGTGTGTTCTGTGCTTAACAACAGAGCACCAAAATATATGAGGCAAAATCTGATAGAACTGCAAGGAGAAATAGATGAGTCCACTAATATAGCTGGAGACCTCAGGAGCCCTCTATTAGAAATGGATGGATCCAGCAGGCAGAAAATGAGTAAGGACATTCTTGAACTCAACAAACATCATCAATCAACTGGATATAATGGACTTCTATAGACTACATCATCCAACAACGGCAGAATACACATTCTTCTCAAGTTCACATGGAACATTGACCAAGATAGGCCACATTCTGGGACATAAACTATACCTTAACAAATTTATAAGATTAGAAATCATACAAGCCTGTCATCAGACCACAATGGAATAGAACTAGAAATCAATAACTGAAAAACAGCTGAAAACTCCAAAATACTCCCTAATGATTAAACAACACATTTCTAAATAAAACATGTGTCAAAGAAGAAATCTTAAGGGAAATTTTTAAATATTTTTGACTAAATGAAAATGAAACCTCAATTTATCAAAATTTGTGGGATGCAGTGAAAGTGATACTTAGAGTGAAATTTATAGCATTAAATGCATATATTAGTAAAGAAAAAAGATCTAAAATCAACTGTCTAGGATTCCATCTTAGTAAGCTAGAAAAAGAAGAGGAAATTAAATCCAAAGAAGCAGAAGAAAAGAAATGGTAAAAAGTGAAGCAAAAATCAATGAAATTGAAAAGAGGAAATCAATAGAGAAAAACAATGAAATTAAAGGCCGGTTCTTTGAAAAGATGGATAAAATCAATAACCCTGTAGCCAGGCTAACTGAGAAAAAAAGAGAGAGGACACAGAAGTGAAAAACAGAAATGAAAAAAGGACATCACCACAGATCCCACGGACCTTAAAAGGATAATCAAAAATACCCTGGTGGCGCAGTGGTTGAGAGTCCGCCTGCAGATGCAGGGGACACGGTTCGTGCCCCAGTCCAGGAAGATCCCACATGCCTTGGAGCGGCTGGGCCCATGAGCCATGGCCGCTGAGCCTGCACGTCCAGAGCCTGTGCTCCGCAACGGGAGAGGCCACAACAGTGAGAGGCCCACGTACCGCAAAGAAAAAAAAAAATACCATGAACAGCTCTATGACCACAAGTTTGATAACCTAGATGAAATGGACCAATTCCTTGAAATGTACAATCTGCCAAAACTCACACAAGAAGAAATAGGCAATCTGAATAGGCTTAGATCTACTTAAAAAATTGAATTGATGCTTTTCCACTTTCTCTTACCCCTTGTGCAAGTGGTGCCAGCAACTAGAGGAACATCTGGGTTTCAATTCCCACTGTCTATGGCTAAGTACTGAATATCAGAACAAAGCACAATGTCCATGGAGGACCCTGAATTCATAGGCACCATTCCAGGGAGTAATCCAGGGACAGCAAACCATTGGAAGCATGAACCTACTGTGAATCAGATGCAGTCATACCTCATACTGGCCCAATCATCTGCAAAGACTCAGTCTTACTAGGTTTGCTGACTTATGGGTCACCTGAATTTAATTCACCTTAATGGATGAAAGATTAAGTAGACAAGAGGCCTCCGTCTTAGGGCCAACCTGTGTCACCAGAGGTTTTCTTATGTTGATAAGGGTGTTCTGGTGCCTTACTGGGCAGCTTGGGTTTTTATGTGTGAGTCATAATGAATCAGAATTTTGTTTTGATCCAGTTCAGCAGTTATGCCTCTGAGTCTGAGAGTTTCAGGTGGACACCTGGAGACACCCATCGCACAGCTGGCCTGAAAATTATTTTGTGGAGGGAAACTCTACAAATCATTCTCTGACTGGCTCCAAAAAGGAAAAGGAAAACAGGATTGTACAGCATTTAGTGTCATCAATTAGCAAAGTCATGGGGCTGAACCAGTCATTCCCAAACTGAATATCCACAAACTCAAGTGGCCTCTTTTAATTATTTGGGAATAATGAGCCTCAGGGAAGCAAGTGCTCTCAACCTTGTGATCTGGGCAAGGTTCAGGTACTGGAGGGGTTTTGGCTGAGTCACCGCTGGCTGCATGACCCCATGCACATCACCTGACCTCCACATGCTTCAGCTGGCCCAGCTGTAGAGATGACTAGGCCCTGAGGGGCAGAGACAGCCTTCTGCACACTACTCCCCTAGGGCAGCTTCTGGGGGTACAGGTTAGATCCAATAGGGGCAGGGAGACCCTGAGAGGGACTCCCAGGGTAGCCTCATCTAAAAGCCGCCTCTGGAAAGGGGACCCTTGCCTGCTCTGTAAGAGTGTATACTGGCTGAAAACTTTCTGAAGCCTTAAATCTATTCATACATTTTGATTGTATGATTTTCCTCCAGTGAATTTATTCTTAGAAAATAATCAGAGATGTACACAAACTTTAATGTTCAACAATGTTCATCACAACATTGTCTTTAATAATGGAAATTATCTAAATGTTAAGCCATAAAGCATTATTAAATAAAATACAGTACGTCTATATGTTGGAATAGTGGACAGCTATTCAAAAAATCACTATAGCATAATAATTAATGACCTGGGAAAATGTCCACAATAAAAGAGGTAAGTAGAAAAGGATTATGAAAAAACGTGTGAACAATCCAACTTATTTAAAACTGTACATACTGCCACACATAATAAATGGCTGGAAGGATATACACTAAATTGTTAACAGTTTCTGGGCCTTAGAATTATGAGTCCCTTTTTTATTCATGATGCTTCCTGTAGGCTCCAAAATTTTCACAATGAACATGTGTTCTTTTTGCCATAAACATCAACTCCCTGAGTCTCTATTAACTGGGACTGTCGTGTATGGGGCCAACCTGCACACATACCTATGGAGCAAATGAATACAGTGACATGTCTGTGAACTGAGGCTTGAGCAATTCCAGCCCTGGAGGCTCTCCAGACTGGGAACAGAGTGGGATTTTTGCTTGAGGAGCCTGAGCCTGGAAGAATGATGACTCTGTGGGTGGTTTCACAGATCCTCAATGCACGTGGCTTCCAGCCCTGACTGCCTAAAATTTTGGCTTGATGACCCAAACTAAAGAGTGAGTTTGCCTAAGCAGTTAATTACCCTGCATAAGCCCATGGTTTACTCTGTATCCATTTAATATATATTAAGCAACACCTGATCCTGTTCACCAGGAAGTTATGTTCCAAAGGAAACCTTTCTTTCAAAGTTAAGCAAACATCCT
Source organism: Lipotes vexillifer (assembly GCF_000442215.2). Lineage (NCBI taxonomy): Eukaryota > Metazoa > Chordata > Mammalia > Artiodactyla > Lipotidae > Lipotes > Lipotes vexillifer. The sequence goes on from NW_006770652.1 coordinate 2,734,488, forward strand.
TGGTCAGGGGCCGTAACAGCTGGGAATCATGCAGCTAACTTTTTAAGCATCAAGTCTACACGAATGTCCTGAGTCACAATTCCACAGTTGGCTGGATGGTAAGCTCATTGTGATGCACCCTGCGTGGGAACAAAACTTTTCAAATGGCACATCTTCCTTTGAGAAGAAAGCTGCCTCCTCCATAATTCATGCTGGGAAGAAAACAGGTAATTTATGGGACAATCAAAGCCCATGATCCATAGAGCTTTCAAGATGATATTCTGAAGCAACACCATCATTCTTGATCACCTTTACCAAAGCCAAGAGGCCGAGGCAGCAGGTAACCTCACCATTCCTGATACCTGGCTTGGGATGTGTTGCTTAGGGCAGCAGTGAGCATGTGCTTTCCCTAAGCAAACTTGTTGAAGATGGCCCAGAGGCATGCCCAGTAAAGAAGGAAGGCAGTCGGAAGTGTATTTTAACATTGTTACGGATAAATCACAGTGTGAAATAGGAATAATATTATCTCCATTTCACGTAAAAGAAATCAAATAATCAATCAGAATACTAATTTATTTAGCATTTACTTTGTGTCAGGTACCGTTTTAGGCAGTGGGGAAACAGCAGTGAACATAAACAGATAAAGTTCTTGCCCTCGAAAAGCTTACATTCTATTGAGAGGAAACATTAAACAGATATATAATATATTGATAATTGATATGAAGAAAAATCAGGCAGGGAAAGGGGAGAGAGATTGAGGGAGGTGCAACTCTACATGGAGTAGTACCGAGGGGAGCCTTCTCTGATAAGCTGACATTTGAGGAGAGACACAAAGGCGGTGAGGAAGTGAGACATGTGAATCCTTTCAGGATGAATGTTTGAAGAAAAGAGAGAAAGTGCAAGGTCTTAAGGGGCGTGCATGTCATGATGTGTTAGAGGATCAAGAGAGATGACACTGTAGCTGAAAGCCAAGGTGAGGACTTTGGCCTTTGCTCTGAATAAGAAGAGAAGCCATTGGAATGTTCTCAGTGGAGGAATGACACGATCTGACTTACCTGAATGTGAAGGGTGGGCATGGTCATGGATGGGAGCAGGGTAACCAATTAGGATGCTATTGCCGTCATCATAGTGATCATGGTTTGGACCAGGCTTGAAAGAATGAAGGTGTGAGAAGTGGAGCAATTTCAAAGGAAGATATGAAAGGACTGGCTGATTGCATGTGGGAGGCAAGAGGAAAAGATGAACAAAGGTAAATGATTGGCCCAAGCAGCTAAAGGAATGAAGTTATTTTCAGAGATTAAGAATGGGGTGGGAGGCATTCACAGGTAAGCTTTGGATATACAATGGATTGTCATTATTCACAATAGCTATATTCTACAAAGTCATCGTGAACACTGAATTAATGAATACTGAACCCTTGATCCTAGGGGAAATACAGAGTTGGCTTCCAGCGAGCCCCTGATTACAATCTTCTTGTCAACTGATCAAAACATGACCTTGATTACAATCTTTTTGTCAACTGACCAAAACATGACCTATGCTTCTGTTTAAAGACACCTCATGTTGTGCACCATTGTTCCCTTTCATTTCACACTATTCTCTGGCATCAAACTCTATCTTAAATTGGAAACCACTCCCACTAAAGGCACTAAAATCTCTTATTTCCCATACTCAGTGATCTCTGTTCACTCATGGTTCTACCACAGCATTCGTTTTGCCAGTTGGTGCTGCATTTCATTATGTCCTTGTGTCTTTTGTCTCTTTATGTCCACAACACTCAACTCTCCAATCTCCCTTCTGCTTCTCTGTTCACTGCTCAGTATATCCTTCTGGTCTCTCCCTTATATCGCTTTGGTTAAAGCCAGGGCACTTGTTTGTAACAGAAAATTAGTTAGTTGAATGGAAAGTGACAATAACATAGAAGGTCCAGGGAGATTGGAGGAATCAGCTGAAAAATGGGCAGGAATAGAAGAAAGCAATACAGTGGGACAACAGGCAAAATCAAATCCCTACACTTGCTCAAAAGGAGCTCCTATCACTGCTGCTGAACTTTGGATGCCACAGCTCACGGTCACAATGCAGTTGGTGAAGATACAGGATACATTTGCTGCAGTCTTGATATGGCTGCCTTGGCTAACTTTGCAGCCAAAATTCTTTTTTCCCTGTCCCTGTGTTTCCTCTCCATATTACAAATTCAGTGTTGCTGAGTTTGAATGCTCAAACCTAGATCAAGTCCCCTGACTCTAGGTGCAAAGGGGATGGGAAAGGGAGTTTCTGGATTTTTTGATTTCTAGAGTAAGTGGTAGCCTTTGCCTGATACTAAGACTCATGTAGTAGAAAAGAGGATCACTTTTTAGCTATCTAAAATGACATGTATCCACTTCAAAACTTCTTTAATTTCCTCAAGTTAAAAAAAAAAGACACCCTACTTAATATATGTTGTTTATTCATTATCATTGAACTCATTGCCAACAGCATGATCACTCATTCCTGAATGAAGCTTATGTAACACATGTATTTTCTCCATAGGGCTCATCACCACATTCTTGCGGAACAGAGCAATGCTAGACAGTGCTTCGGCACAGTGCTTAGGAATCATTTTAAACAGTGAAATTACCAAGAGAAGCCCACAAATTTAAAAAATGTGGTATTAAAGAGATCACTAAAGGATGCTTATTTACGTTGTGGGAGCTGATACAAGAAGCCAGAGTGTTGCCATGTGACCTTAGTTGGAACGTGCATGTTGGATGACTCAAATTTTTTGCAGCTTTGCACATGTCTGCAAATGATTGAGAAGGCACCATGACTATTGATTTGGGGGGTCACAAATAAATGTTAGCAAATAGACAAATTTGCAAATTTGGAATCCTCGAACAATGAGGGTTGACTGAACTAAGATTAAGAGGCCTATTGTTCATCCACGTGGAGATGTGAAAAAAGAGTTGGATTCTGGGGGATTCCAGGGGAAACACTGGGGCTGCAGGTATTGATTTGGGAGTCATCGCCATGTATTTAAATCTACAGCTGTAGTTAGTGCGAGACTGAACGAAATCATCCAGGGAGCATAGAAAAAGGACAGAGAAGTTCCAGAGACTGACCCCTGGGGCAGTCCAGTGAGGAAGTGCCTGCAAAGAAGACTAAGGAAGACTGGCCAAGTGGAGTAAAGAAAAGAACCAAGAAAGAGTTGTGTTGCAGAATGAGGGAATCCAGGATGGGTCAAATGCTGCTGAATGTTGTGTCCCATGAGAGAACCTTTAGAATTGACCTTCAGATTAGGCAAGACGGAGGTCACCGGTGATTCTGATGAACAATTTCATTGGAATAGTAAAGATAAACGTCTGAATGGAATGGATCAAAGAGCAGGTGTACCATCCTTCCCAGGAGTTTTTATGTGAACGAGAGAAAAGAAATAAGGTCAAAACTAGAGAAGGATGTAAGATCAAGGATTCTCTTTCAAGGGAGCTATTACACTAGATGTGTTGCTGAGGGGAATTAACCAATGGAGAGGGAATTGTCGATGATAAGAGAAGGGACAATCACAGGTGGTCCTCTCTGTAATTGTAGTAACTCATTTAACATCACATTAACTGTATGTGATCAGTACTACTACCATCTTCATCTACGGATGAGAAAAATGAGGCACAGAAAGGCCAGAAACTTGTTCATGGTCACCCAGTGAATAAGAGGCAGAACCAGGATGCCAATCAGGGCCTTCTAGAATGCGGGCCCGTGCTTTTAGCTGCTGTGCTATACTTCTGTAACTTCAGATTTCAGTCATTTCACATGTGTTGATTACCTTGTATCTAGCAGCCACCAACCAAGGTTGAATGGGGAGAGGAAGAGAGAGTGAAGTCCCAGACTTTTGCCTCTCAGCTTCCTGCACTTTTGGAAACATCACGCTTTGTCCTCAGAGGTGAGCCAGGAAAATGCTGCTGCTGCAGTTTGAGGAAAACCCATGAAGTCTGGGTCAGTGCTCATACCTGATGCTTCTAGAACGTGTCTCACCTTCAGAAATGCTACGAGGTCAATTTTGCAGCACATGGGAAATAAAATTCATTCCTTGGGGTCATTCCCAAATCAAAAATTTAATTAATCTTCTCACAAACTTCTCTGGCTCTTATTTTGGTCCCATATGAGAGGGTTCTGAGAAAACAGCTCAGCTCTTCCCCAAATGTATGCAGCTTGGCATCCCTTGGACCCTGTCTACTGCCATTAAATAAATCACTTGTTGCTAAATAGAGCAATTTATTCCCCTGACATCAACATGGCCCTCTTGGTTTATTTTAAAATATATCAACTAACTTGCCACAACTGCCATTGCTTTTAATGTGTCTGACATATCCAATTTCGATAGCTCAATGAAAATGTCCTGTAATAAAATAGAGAGAGGCAGGCTGAGGAGTCGGTGTATAGGCACACCCTTGGAAAGACAGCAAGTAAAAGGCTTGTTCAGGTGGAATTCAGGAAAGGGTCTTCCTGCCAGCAGCATGGGAAACGAATTAGATTATATGGAAATATCTCTTTCTATATATTCTCTTTATAATATTACCCCCTCCCACAGTGTTATTTTAGCTAATGGAATCTACCCTTTCTCCCAAGCTTTGTCACAATAAGTAACAACTGCCTAATATCTTTTTTTTTTTTTTTTTTTTTTGTACGCGGGCCTCTCACTGTTGTGGCCTCTCCCGTTGTGGAGCACAGGCTCCAGACGCGCAGTCTCAGCGGCCATGGCTCACAGGCCCAGCCGCTCCACGGCATGTGGGGTCTCCCCGGACCGGGGTACGAACCCGTGTCCCCTGCATCTTCAGGCGGACTCTCAACCACTGCGCCACCAGGGAAGCCCTGCCTAATATCTTTAATTTTTCATTTCCAAGAAAATATTTACTCAGGAATGTAATCGTGTTATTTTAACAAAGTAAAGAATTCTAGAATGTTAGATGTGTGTCATCCATATCTTCATTCCACAAACGAATAAATCCAGTGATTCGGTGCTACCATACTCTGGGCATTGTGATAAACAACAGAATCATAAGAATTAACAAGACCAGTTCTGACCTCAGTGGCTTTGCAGTCTCATGAGGATGGTCTCTCTCTACAGGCAAAGGTAGAAGGAGGTGGTCCAGCTAACTAAGGAGGTGGTTCCACTGCTAACTAACTGTGTGATACTAACACCACTGACTTCAATTCCTCAAAATTGAGAGGATATTAAATATTACTTTGGAAGGATATTAAATACCTACCTTTAGGATTGCTGGGGGGATTAAAAGTAATACCATCTGTTAAAGCATTGTAAAACTTGATGCAAATCTTGGTTCTTCTTAGCTAAACTCAAAATACACTGCGATTATTGCATCTCCATCTATAGCGTTCAGGCAACTGATTCGGTTGCCAACCATCTACAATCCGTTACTAATGTTTTTATAGGGAAGCTATCTGGCATTGAAAATAAGGTGTTAGGAGATCACAATGATGATATTATTTTGCCTCAACAATTATAGAGTCTACTATAATATTCATCTGGATGCCTGGTAGTTTCCTCAAACTCAACAGGTCACAAATGTATTCACTGTGAAGAATTTCCCCCCCCTGCTAATGGACATCTACCTTCTCTCCCAAATTAGAATCTTGAGATAATCCTTAATAACTCTCCCTCTATTGGTCTAAAATCCTGGCCCTCTAACTCAGTAATGTCTCTTGGGCTGTCCATGCTTCTTTGTAGACCACCAGTGCCCTGACACAGGCCTTCTCTTGGGTGGATGTCTGCAGCAACCTAACTGAACTGGCCTTCCTGTTGATAAGTTCTTCCTCCCCAATCCAGCCCTCACTCTGCCTCTAGTTACTTTTCTGAAACTAAACATGATCATGTTCTGCTTCCTGTAAAAGCTTCTGCCGGCCTCTCTCCCATTGCTCCTTAAGATGATAACATGCACAGTTTCATGGCCTGGCTCTTACTACTACTCCTCCGTGACACACCAGCCACTGCAACCTTGGCCATTCCATGAACACAGTCCCTTTTTTCTTGTCTCTCTTTGTTTGCCTTCACTCTGCCTGAGATTTCAAATGACCTATTCTCCCTGAGCCCTTTCCTCGGCCACTTCTAACTTCCCATTCAGTTCTTCGATGCCATTTCCGCTGTGCCACCTCTTTCCACACTTTGGACATGGAAACTTCCATACTTTAACCCTAGCATTTACTACATTGTGTTGAAATATATGTTGGCCCATCTCACTCTGGAAGTGTGAGCTTCTCAAGAATAGTGGTTATATTTTGCCTTTGTATCTCCAGTGCCCAGCTCAGTGCTTGAAACAGTGTGTGACCTTGACAGATGTTTAATGGATAAATAAATGTAGGAAGAGGCGGAGCTTGTCTTCATTTTCTCCCGTCCCACAGGCATTTGTCCTAGATCTTCATCTTCTGAGAGCTGCCTAGCTTTCCTCCTGCCTCTGCCTCTCCGACTTGTACTTTAATTATTTAACGACACTGCTACATTTCCATCTCTCCTCCAGCATGACTTGTCCTACATCTTCTGTTCGTTTTTCAGTGCACGGGATAGCCCATGGGCTGAGAGGATGGATTTTAGAATCAGACTGTGTTGGTTCAGATCGTATAAGCTGTGGGATTTGGGGCAAATTGCTTAACTTCTTCCTGCCTCAGTTTCCTCCTCTTTAAACTAGAGATAATTAAAATATATCATAGCGTTACAGGAAGATTGAATAAGTTAAAACATGTGCAGCACGTAGTATCCTTTGGTGCACATTCAGGGAATGTTAGATGCTTCTAGTATTAGCTCAGCTGAGCGTGCTCCAACTGTGAGCCCCTCTCCCTTCTCCTCCAAGCCCCTTCTTCTGGGCTCCATAGAACACCTCTCTTAGCTAACCTTTCCCCTCCCATGAGTTCTTTTTTACAGAGCATGTTCCACTTTATCTCCCATCCTCCATACACAGCATAATTATTTTCTTTAAAAAAATTTACAATTTTTATTTTGTTTTTATTTCTAAATTTATTTAAATGTATCTTTTACAATTGTTTTTAACTTAAAGAAGTGATTACCGAGTCACGGACAGTTTAAATCAGATAGACAGTGGAGTCTGGACAATCACGGATGGGCATGGCCTTCACAGAATAGGCCATCACACTGTGTTGGATTGGCTGCCCGCATAGCTCATTCACTGAGCCAGCCCAGGGTCTTTAAAGGTGACACTAGAGGAACAAGATTGTGCGGGGCACAAAGTCTGTCTCAACTTCGTGGTATAGTGCATCCAATATTTGTGTGTTTGTCTATATGCATGTCTACACATTGCTGGATTATTTTAAACCAAGAGAAGGCACATACCACAAGGTACAGGTCAAACCAATAGCACAATATTGAAACTATTGAAAAGCAGGTAAATTGTCATGTGTTGGGTATCTTGAAGCCAGAAAACTGGGCCCTGCAACTATGAATTGAGTTTGAACTGGTGATAGAAATATGCTTCTCATTTAAACTTTCCTGAGCTTATACTTGTCTGTAATTCTTCATGTAACCAAATTAAGGAGGGGTTTCAGGAAGGGATGGAATAGGAGGTTGGGGCTAGCAGATGTAGCTATTATACATAGAATGGATAAACAACAAAGTCCTACTGCATAGCACAGAGAACTATGTTCAGTATCCTATGATAAACCATAATGGAAAAGAATATTAGAAAAAGAATATCTGTATAACTGAATCACTTTGCTGTACAGCAGAAATTATCACATTATAAATCAACTATACTCCAATTTAAAAATTTCAGATGCAGAGAAGGCTCTGCTGCCACGTCCTTTTTAATTCAGCACTCAGTTGTATCTCTACCATGTGAAGGTTGACTTGAAAGGGAGGCCAGGACTTGGTTCCTTAGGGTGTCCTGTGCTACACTGAGCCTATTTGGTGCTACCCTCCTAGCTGCCCTCAGTCAGACATGCTGGAGGAAGGAGAACACGGAGCTCCCTTTGGTAGAAGAAGACCATTTTCTTCATTCCCACTTTACTTCTCTTGCTTGAGCAGGTTGACATGCATGCTAGCGGCCCAAATTGCAGTGCCTTGCAAGCCATTTTCGTAGACGTGCGTTCTTTCTACACTAATATTCTAGATTCGCCAGAATCTAGAGAATCATTTTTCATTCAATATATTTATTACTCCCAGCAACCTTCCTGTCCAGACTCACAACACTTTTCCTCCACTGAGTAGACGTGCCAAGATGAACCTTGCTTCTCGCCTGCCCCATTCTACTTCCTGTAGAGTTATATACAGGACGTTTACCTATAGAGGTAGAATGAGAAGATTTGATGGGAACAGAAGGGAGAAGGGGAAGGTTGACATGGGGACTGACTCAGAGCATAGCTCTCATGTAAAAGGGGATGGTCACCCGTTTTCCAGATGAGAGCAGCCCATATCCTGGTGTAAGGACACAATGAGAGTGAGTCAAAGTTTTCCCCTAGTTTCTTACGTTAGGCTGTCCACAAACTGATTCTGAGAATGGAATGTCAAGGGAGTGGCCCAGATGCAGTTAGAAAAATTCCTTAAGAGACTTTTCTTTGCTTTAATAATGGTATTATCTAGTTTATGTGTGATGATGGAATTTTGTTTCTATATTGTATTATTAGGTATGGCATTACTCTCTAGTTTTTATGTTACAAATATAAAGTTAGGGTGTATATGAGGCTCTGACAGTCTACTAACATATTTGATAGGAAATTCTGTACCTTTTTGAATCTCTCTCCTCCCTTGACTTCTGAAACATCATTCCTTTTTTGTTCTCACATTAGCTCTCTGAGTTTTCTCACTTTTTTGGGGCTTCCCTTGCTAGATGTTCTTTGGGGCTCTACCCTTGATCTTCTCTTCTTAATGTCTATTCTCTGTCTTTCAGCATTTATTTACTTTGGTCTCTCTGTCATGTTATGTCTTGATGACTCTTTCTTCTATCTCTAGCCCTGACTTCTGTCATGGACTCTAGACCCTTATTTATATCCAACTGTCTAACAGATATTCCTTCCCAGATGTCTCTTAAAGAACTAAAACTTAGTATGTCCAAGAATAAACTTATCTTTTACTCCCCCCGCCCACAGCCTACTCCTTCAGTATTCCCCAGCTCAATGAACAGCATCACTGTTTCCCCATTCATGCACTGGGAGTGTGGAGTCTTAACCACTGGACCACCAGGGAAGTCCCTCCAAGAATCGTTCTGGATTCCTCCTTCTTGAGCACCCAGGTGGGCACCACGTTCTGTACATTCTCCCTTTTGAATATTTCTTGTATTCAACCAACCCGTCTTTCTATCCCCAACGCTTACTCTTTGAGATGAAACCCTCATCATATCTTGCCTGGACGTCTGCAATATTCCTTAAATATAACAGACACTAAATAAACATATGTTGAAGTTAATGAATATATAAATATAGAGATAGAAGTTATTAAAAATCTCAAGGTCTGTTTGATTTTTACATGAATGTTTGTCTTCTCTACCCTATATTTATGTAACTGAGCTCTTTAGAGCTAAACTTTACATTTCTCCCAGTTAAAGTTTATCACAATAGCTTTGTTCACTATTCTAGTTTTCTGACCCTATTGTTACTTTGTCATCCATCCTGTTTACTCTACTTCCCAGCTTTATGCCATCTCCACATTTTATAATTTTGCTATTTTGTTATTCCAAGACATTGGAATAAAGGTTGGTCAGGAAAAGACCAAGGACAGAGATCTAACAATAGGCCCAGGATATTTTACCCTAATCTCATGTTAGGTAAAATTGTTCACTTGCATGCATATTTGTAGAACTCTAATCAAGGCCAAATTTTCTATTTTGTCCAAAGGAATATCATGCAACTTTTCTTAAATGTCTTGTTGAAATCAGTATAATCTGTGGCTATAGTATTTACTTAATCTACAATTCCAATGATCCTATACAATATAAATGAGTTTGGGAAAACTTGTTCCTAGAAAACACTTGCTGGATTTAATACAACTTTCATTTCTTTTAAAAAACGTTATTATACTATAAAAGCAACTTTTAAAACTATAAAAAGCTTAGAAAATAAAAAAGGAAAATACTGTATAATCCTATAGTTGTTTTAAAACAAATACCATTACAGTGTATTTTGTTTTAAGTCTTTTTGAGAAACATGCTTTTCTATAGTTAATAGTGTACATATAATTTGTAGGCATTTTAAAAGTTTATCCTGCCTGTTTTCCAATGTTGCCTCAGTTTACATACTTCCCATAGATTCATAACATTCCATCCTATGATTGAATCATAAATTTTAAAACACACCCAAAATTACTGGACCTTTGGATTACATTCAGTTTTTAAATGATAAATAATTAGATTTTGCCTACATAGATTTTTCTTTATATTTTTTCTTGCACACCTCCCGGAAGTTGTATACTTGGGTCAATTTTCTGGTGCCTGATACATACATCTGGATTAGTCAGGTAGGCTGGGTTATGCTACAGCAACAATCACACATACCCCAATCTCATTTATTTAACAAAAAACAAAAAAACCCTTAAATTTCAATGGCTTAACACACAAAAGTTTATTTCTCACTCATATCAGTTCTGCTGTGTGTATCAAGGATCTCCAGGGTAGCTCCCTTCAAAGTGGTGACTTGGGGATTCAGGCTGGTTCCATCCTGGCCTCCATGATTAATGTGGTGGGGAAAGAACTTGAGGTTGTACAGGGACCTTTTTTCTACCACCCCTGCTTGTCAACTGAACTCACAATCCACTAATCAGAACTAGTCATATCAGCCATATGCGAAAAAATGAAACTTGGGACCACTGTCTCACACCATACACAAAATTCAACTCAAAATGGATTAAAGACTTGGATGTAAGGTCTGAAACTATAAAACTCCTAGAAGAAAACAGAGGCAGTATGCACTTTGACACTGGTCTTAGCGATATCTTTCTAGATATATCTCCTCAGGCAAGAAAAACAAAAGCAAAAATAAACAAATGGGACTACATCAAACTAGAGAGCTTCTGCAGAGCAAAGAAAACCATCATCAAAATGAAAAGACAACTTACTGAATGGGAGAAGATATTTGCAAATCCTATATCTGATAAGGGGTTAAGATCCAAAATATATAAAGAACTCATATTAACTCAACAACAAAAAAGCAAACAACCCGATTAAAAATGTTTCTAAAGAAATACAAATGGTCAACAGGCACAGGAAAAGGTGTTCAACATCACTAGTTATCAGGGAAATGCATATCAAAGCCACAATGAGATATCACATCACACCTGTTAGAATGGCTATCATCAAAATACAAGGAATAACAAATGTTGGAAACAATGTGGAGGAGAGGGAACCCCGGTACACTGCTGGTGGGACTGTAAATTGGTGCAGCCACTATGGAAAACAGTATGGAGATTCCTCAATAAGTTAAGACTAGAGCTACCATATGATCCAGCCATCCTACTTCTGGGCATTTATCCAAAGAATATGAGCACACTAATTTGAAAAGATATATGCACCCTTATGTTCATCATGGCGTTATTTACAATAGCCAAGATATGGAAACAACCTAAGTGCCCATCAATGGATGAATGGATAAAGAATATGTGGTATGTATAGATACATAATGCAATACTAATGACCATACAAAAGAAGAAATCTTGCCATTTGTGACAACATGGATGGACCCTGAGGGTACTATACTAAGTGAAATAAGTCATATGGAGAAAGACAAATATAGTATGATTTTACTGATATGTGGAATATAAAAAACAAACAAACAGAATAAATGGGACAAACCAAACCAAACAAAAACAAACATGTAGATACAGAGAACAGAGTAGTGGTTACCAGAGGGGCGAAATGGGTAAAAGGGATCAACTGCATGGTGATGGACGGAAACTAAATTTTTGGTGGTGGGTAGGCTGTAGGGTATACAGAAATAGAAATATAATGTTGTACACATGAAACGTATATAATGTTAAAACCAAAGTTACCTCAATAGCAAATAAATCTAGGGAATTCCCTGGTGGTCCAGTGGTTAAGATTCCGCACTTCCACTGCAGAGGGCACGGGTTCGATCCCTCAACATGGAAGTAAGATCTTGCACACCGCACGGCGCAGCCAACAAACAAACATAAAAAACCCTTAAAAAAATACAAACCCTTAAAAAAATCTAAAAAAAAAAAGAGAACTAGTTGTGTGTTTCCACCAAACCGCAATGGGTGCTGGGAAATATGTCCTTTGTGTGTCCAGTACGAGGAGCAGCATCGCTATTGGTGAGCATTAAGTTCTACTCCAGTGGAGTGTCTTTGCACTCCATCAGTTTAGCTTAGCCGGAACTACGTTTCTCAGAATCTCCTCTCTCATAGGATTATAGGTTAATTTTGACCACAGGAGATACTTTCATGAGATTTGGAAGGTGGGAGTGAAGCAACAGTCATTAAGTTCAAAAGGAGTAGGCAACAGGTACCACTGAAGCCTGATCTCCTGCTCACCATGCTGGTGTGGGCAGCAGCCAGTCCAGTCTTCCATCTTCCAGTTCCCATCAGATCTCCTCTTCAGCTTCACTGAGTCCTGGGTCAGATGCACATGCATCTCCATGGTGAAGGACACTAGCTTCTTTTCTATGTCACATGAGCTATGGAGTTTGGAGGTAGCAAAAGCTAGATGTGAATTTTGTTCCCATGGGTCCTAGTTTGTCCTTGCTCTTCCGTGCCTCACACCCAGCTTTTTCTCCTGACCACCAGCCCCACTGACTCACCGTGACTTCAGACCTACCACCACTGATGCAGAAGCAGCAGCCTTCCGTCGAGTTCTTCACCAGCTCTTCACTACAACTGCATGATGTCAAAGCCTTAAAAATCCTTAAAATCTTCTGAGTCCATGTCACCCAACCTGATTTTTCTTCTCCAATAGAACCCTAAATTATATAAAATACATTAATATTTTTTATGAAGCCGGGTCTAATTTTAAGGTAATGTGTTCACAAAATTTTTATTTGAATATACTGCTGAGAAGACCAGGGTCGCAAAAAATCATTTGATCCATGTTGAAAGAGAGGGAACAGGTTATGGCAGACAGAAAGGCAGATACAACTGTCCACAGTGAAGACAATTATAAAAACGAAACGAAAACCACAGTTATTAGAACAGGCAGCAGCCTCAGAAGAAGGTTTTTCCTATACAAATAGATTTGAGGGAAGGAGAACTTTGGAAGGAAGTGCTGCAGTGGATTGTAGAGGGAATCCACACCTGCATCGACATTTCCACAGCTGTTAGGAGGGCAATTCTACCTGGAGCTGATTTTACCCCAAGGACCAGAGTGAAAAGGGAACAGGCTAATCTAGGGGGAAATCCACATCGAAGTGTAAAGACCAGAATTTTCTGTTAGATTGAGTCAAACTGAGTTCAACAACTTCTCTCTGTTCTTACAAATTTTCTACTTTCATCAAGTTTGGTCTCTGCGTTTCTTTGTTTGCCATGTGACACGTTCCATGTGACGTGCCAGCGCCTCTGCTGTCGGGGAAGGACATAGGAGAGGTTCAAGTACACAGATTTCTGGCCTGCAGCTGTGCTCTGAAGACTTGCCTTCCCAAGACTTCCTTAAAGCACTACAGTTGACAGTCAAAGGCAGGATGACTTTCAAATGTCCATCACACTCCCCTCCACGTGTATCCCCCCGCCCTTCGTGCTAGTTACTCTTACTGGAAGAGGAACACATTGTCCACTTTCCCTCCCAAAACCTTTCCTCGGATCCCAAACAAAACAAAACAATTCTTGCCACACAGCTTCAAGGACACTAGAAACTGCCCATGTGAGCAGAGAATTCTCTTTGTGGTTTGCAGGTGATTCATGCAAGTCATTTTGATATCAGCTGTCCCATGCTCTGGGGGTTAAGAACCAGGAAATCCTGGATGGCCAAACGGCCTGTACCCACAGAGCCCCTGCTGTATATCACCAGGATGTAGATATACCAGTAGGTGTTGGCCAACTGGGAATTTGACCAACTCGCAGTAAGCACTGGACACAATGGTCCACCTGGATTAGCTCACCAGTGTGATTCAAGTCACCAAACATTTTGTCCCCCATGTCTCATTATGTAAAATAGCAGTAATAATGACTTTCATACCAATGGATACATTATTCAGAAACATTAAGAAATGAATAAAGCACTTAAAGTATCCCATGCAAAAAAGCTAAACAAATTCAATTTTATTAATAATAATTTATGAGTTATACTTATCTGGCTTTGACATATATTAGAATCATGTTTTCTGAGGCAAATGTAGCATTCCTCTACTGCAGGGAAAAAAAAAAAAAGGCTACTGGTGAAATGAGAACTGGTATGATAATTTTATAAATTAGTTCAAGTCTGTGGAAACACTTCAGAGGTGACACCTGGATTTGTTTTCAGATTTCTCAAGTTTCACATGCATTTTAGCTCCTGTGCTCCATTTTGGTATAGTGTATTTTCTTCTACTAAATGGGGTCGCTTTATCAACAAATGAGTGACTAGAGGGCCTCAACTGGCCTCAGGCATTTTCTTCAAAGTGGAATTAGGTGTCAAATCTTGCAAATAGAAAGTTCCCCACATTAACAGATGCAAACTATTACATATAGAATGGATAAACAACAAGGTCCTACTGTATAGCACAGGGCACTATATTCATTATCCTGGGATAAACCATGATGGAAAAGAATATGAAAAAAAAAACATATATATATATATATATATATATAAAACTGAATCACTTTGCTGTACAGTAGAAATTAACACAAACATTGTAAATCAACTATACTTCAATTAAAATAAATTTTTAAAAAAAGAAGCTCTCCACAGGCTCCCCTCTCCCTACATACAGTGTGCCCCTCACACTTGCATACATTTTAGTCACTTGCCTGGTTCCTGTGGGCACCTGTGCTTGTCTTTAAGATGCCTGCTGCACCCCTTTTTGCAATGTATCATGTGTCAGGGCATCCTGGAACAGGTCTGTGGGTCAGAATATGCTGATTTCTTATTCTGTAAAGATTTAAGAACTGCTGGAGGGAACACACCTCTTATGGCTACTCCCCACAAAGCCCTGTTCTTTGCATGTTTAAGGGTTATCTCTTGAGCCTGTAATCTGTCACATCATTATACTTGTGCAATATTTACTTACTTATGCCCCAGTCTACTGGGTTCCTGGAGGGTAAGCCCCATTCATCCTATTATCTATCCTTTACTCCTTTCCCCTAATCATAGCGAAGTCCCAATCTGCACCTTCCCTCCCCAAGTCTCCAGATCCCCAGCCTCTCCGCTCATTCGCAGCCCTGGGGCGTCGGGGTAGAGGGTGGCCCCTACTGCATGATTGCTTCTAATAAAACAACTATAAACTAAAAAGAGCAGCCAAAACAATGAGTTGCGAGCTGAGAATATGGAGAAAAGCAAACAATTAGTTCTGACTTGGATGAAATATCTTCCTGACTTATCAATAATCCACTAGAAACTGCATCCTCATCACCAACAGAAAAATTTCAGTATGAAAGAAAATAAGCCCTGTCTAACTTTTTAAAGTTAGTTTAAATATAAGTTTTACAAGTATAAATTTTATTTATTTTTTTGTTTTCTTTTTGTTTGTTTTTGTTTTTTTAACATCTTTATTGGAGTATAATTGCTTTACAATATTTTTTAATATTATAATCTTAAAACATACTTGCATGAAACTCTTGGACCTCAGAATGGAACATGTAGGAGAATAAAATCCTTTTGAAATTAAAAATTATGTTCAGCGGAAACTTATACTTTTAAACCAATATGGGTTTCAATAACTAAATAGTAAAACATTTTCCTTAACATCAAAACCAAAGATGATTATATTTATTTTAATATTGCTATATAAATATGAGAATGTTAATTGATACTTGTCTAGGTCAAATATTCCAGTTGCATTAACAAACATACAAAACAAACAAATTTATAGCGAATGTCAAATTTCCCCGTGATTATCTTCTCCATCATGAATTTCATAGCCTTGAAACTGCCTTTTTTTGTTTGCTTTTGTTTATTTTGCTTTACAGTCTTAAAGTATTTAGGCAGGAAGGAGAGAAACACAACTGAGAAATATTTCAATTTTGATTAAATAAGAGTCTGGTTAGTTGTAATCGCTTTTGAATACTTCTCATAGGAGAAAACACACTGTGACACGGGGACCTGCCACTCCACAATGGTTGGAGAGGTTAAGCCATTTCTTGGTGGCAGTACATACCCAATGGCTCGTTCTCTATAAAAAAGCGTAAGGAAAGACTAGATGGTTCATCTGAAAGGCAGGTTGCTCTCATCTGTAAAAATTAACTTATTTTCTTGATGCTGGAACATCCATCAGAAAAATTTTACTTTGTGTTAAACAGGGATAAGTTCTGACATTGGAATATAGCCAATGTTTTCCACCTTTCTCTTCTTTTCCCGACCCATGAAACTCTCTGCCTAATTAAAATACTTTAAAAGGTACTTTTCATCTAATACTGTTAATAACAATAACGGTCTTGGATTTTTAAAAAAATGGCTGCTTTGGCCTACTTCAGTTTTGGTGAAGCCATTTTTAAAAATCAAATATATGATATAGAGTTTCAGTGAAGCATTAGGATCGAATGACACTGGAATTCCTCATACATTTACTGAATGCCTCCTAGGTTCAAAGTTCTGTGTTGCATACAGATATATATCCCAGTTTCTGAGTATCTTTGAATCATGATTCTTCAGCAATGGGTTAGGAAAAATACTATCAGATCAGAGTAAGGAATTCTTAACTTGGGGAGGTATTTGGAGGAGCGGGGGAGGTGTACCAGCAGATTCAGTTCAAAAATTCATTGCTCTGGGTTTCAACAGCTTTCCTCCAAGTCTTCATTTTAATGGGGTGTGTGGAAAAAGGATTGGTTCAGGCATCCTTTATCATCTACCCAGACCATGATTTGAGAATTTTAGGAGCCAATAGCTTAAACTATATTAAAATAATCCAAAAGCTTTAGAAATGGTCACAGCAAACGCTGTCCTGAACTTAAACCTTGGTGGTAATAACATGAGAGTTTAAAAATGCAATTTTTTGTTCTTTTGAGGGCAGCGACCAGGAAAGGTCAGCTTGCAGAGCACCTCCAAGAGTCTGGTGTCATGTGCCTGCTCTCTTGCCACGTGGCAGTTCTCCTAACACTTTCATGATCTGAATTTTGTCTTAACATTCTAACAGCAAAATTGCTAAGAATAATACAAGCATGGCAGGTTAATTTCTCCCTCCACAAATTCTGGTTGCATAATTTAACATACAAACAATTTGAGGAAGAGATTATTATCTCTTTACATTTTGAAAAGCTCTTACTGATACAGTTTAAAATATGCAATTGAAATGCTGCATTTTCTTGAGTATTCAATATGTTTCCTGGATTTTTTTCCTAACTGCAAGAATAGGATAAATAAAACCACTCAGTTCTTAAGCACAGCAAACATGAATCAAATAGCTTTTACTCCATATTTATAAAAGGCAATGCCACCATCATAAGTTTCTCAATATTTCCTGTCACCTTTAAGCATGTTCATTTATTAAATCTCAATGTATTTTAATACCATACATATGTCCTTGGGGCTTACTGTCATCTTTTTTGTTCCCAAATCTTTAAAAAATCTTAGCCTCTACATGACTTTAAGCATGTTTTTAAACAAGTTTTATGAAAACCTCTTTTTGTATTCCATATTGACAGAGCCCCTCTGAATCTGGGAGAAGGAAATCACATTCCAGTCGCGTTGTCAGCCCGAGGGGCATAAGCTCCAAAGCTCTAGTTCCTAGAGCTGTAAAGCCACTGTGTTGCACGTTGTAAATAAGGAAATTGGCCTGTGATAGCTATGGTTTGGAAGCATTAACATTTTTGTTTGCAACTCTCATTTTTAATCTTTTCAGTTATTTCCCTTAGTAAAACTTAGCCACCAAAATATGACTTCCTGTATCACTGATCTATATGCCATCATTAAAAGAAAGAAATTCCAACCAACCGTAACAAAGGTTGCAGTCAGCATTTAAGACAAAATGGACTCTTATAGATTCAGCCAAAGGTAGTTCTCTCCGCCCTGCATCTCCTTCTACCCCGCCTCCCCCTACCTTCTCTGTCCATTTGAGCAAGGGACCTCTCTTTGCATTAAGAATGCGTGATGTGTGCTTTTTAGTGGCTGCATTTTAAGTTTGGTCTTCTCAACCATGAAAACACAGTTAGAAATTGTTCTCGGAGCTAAACCACTCAACATCTTGGCACTTGGTTGTTTTTAACTTTTCAACAATAGGCACTGTTCACTCCCCTCCATCTCAGTTCTTTATTCAGTGATCAGGCAGTACACTGATGAAAGGCTCGTCACGGCTGCCCCCATGGTATCAGTGCGGTGGCATGTGATGATTCACATGGGGTGTGTTTGATCCGAGAAAGCCCAGTCTCTGCTTATTCTTCCTTTGTTCTGTCATCTGGGGGAAAAGAGAGAATGCGTTGAGCTGATTTTCTCACTCTTTTTCAGTGCTGGTGGGACACACAATGTTGGGTGACTATTTCCCAAGCACCTATAGTCTGTCCAGCAACATAGAAAATATATTTATCAAAAAAGAGAAAATATTTTTTAAAGTGAATTTCCCTAGGCAGAGAAACAGAGCAAACCGCTCTCTGCGGTTAAGAAAGAGGAACTGTGATTCTTTTAAAGCAGCCTTTGCTTGTCACACACATATAATCATCGCCATCACCTTAGTCATTTTAAAACCTACCACGGTTACTTTTGATATTATTTTTACTAATGCTAACAATTTTACACGACGAAGGGGTTGATTGTAGTGTTGAAATGACAGGTACTAATGACGATCTGCCTTTCTGATGAATTTAGTAATGGTTATGATGGCAGAAAATACGATTTTTCTAGGGCTTCCCTGGTGGCGCAGTGGTTGGGGGTCCGCCTGCCGGTGCGGGGGACGTGGGTTCGTGGCCCGGTCCGGGAGGATCCCACGTGCCGCGGAGCGGCTGGGCCCGTGAGCCATGGCCGCTGGGCCTGCGCGTCCGGAGCCTGTGCTCCACAACGGGAGAGGCCACAACAGTGAGAGGCCCGTGCACCACTAAAGAAAAAAAAAAGAATACGATTTTCTATAAAAAAGTCCAAAGAGGTCCTTGTCTTTCGGCATCTGCTCCTTCCTTCCCCGTTCCGTATAAGTGTCACACAAGATGGGGCGGTGTGATAAATAGGAGTAGCCTCTGCTTGCAGAGATTTGGTTCTTACAACACAACGTGGGGTGTTTTTTTTATGGGAATTTACAGTCCATCGTGGATAACAATCTTGCACCCAGGAGTCTCCAGCCACCCCTCTCTCACAGTGGTGAATGATTTCACATGCCCCGCCCCCCAGCTCCATCTGCCGAGTGGACCCACCTGCTCCTTGAGCTCCGCCAGCTGACCCGACAGCTGTCTGACCAGACTCATGGTCGATTCCAACTTCTCCTGCAGGTTCCGAATCTCATTTTGTTCACTGTCACCTTCATTGCTAACAAGGGACATAGCTCTCATCCGAGGAAACCAGTCCAAATTCTTCTCCTAAAAACAAACACATGTGCAGGAAAAAGGGAATAAATATGGAAGAGCGCCTGAAGTTCTGTAAAGAATGTTTATAAATGTTCATTATTACTAACATTTAAATCAAAGTTTCTTAGCATCCAAAGCAAAAGGTACTCTTTCTGGCCAGGGGTGGGGAGAGGATGAGGGTGGGAATTAAATATTGCAACAAACTTCGTAGGGGCTCCCAGGGAGGTCCCGGATAAAGCATTTAGAGCAGCGCCCTGAACGCTGTGGGCGATCAGTGAATCTTGATGAATGATGAGGTAGGGTCTGGAGATACTAAAAGAAATGTTTCAGTTCCAGCCACCCATGCTGGTTTACCTCCCATTTCTCCAAGACAGGCTCCCAGCTCTGCTCAGGGAAGAGGGAAGTGGAAGGGTATGGCCCTAGGTTACCCTGTCTGCTCTCTTTGGAAACATTTTATTACAGTGGGAGGGAGGTTTTAGAGTTAGACTTCCCCAGAGGGCAATAGTTGGTGCCACTTCTGTTTTTCCAGGCTGACTCAGTGTAGGGGTGTGAGTGCATATGTGTGTGTGTGTGTGTGTCCCCTCCATTGTGGTAAAGACAGATGGTTAACGAGATACCCACCTCTCTTGAAAACTCTGCCTGATTGCCTACCATCATAGAATCACTGTGAATTACTTATACCCCGTCTTTCAATCCTCAAAAGAGCTTGCAAGGTAAATCACTGTCCCATTTTACAGATGAGGAATAAAGCGGCCCCAGCAGTTTAATTACCCTTATCACAAGCTAGAAAATGGCAGTTAGGATTTGAAGGCAGGTGAGCCTTTCCACCACTGATTGGATGTCAGTCTGTATCTCTACCTATTTCTCTAAGTCACCTTCTCCCAATATCCCTAGCAGTGACCTTCCTGCTTAAGATTCTTTCCACTCCAGAAAAGTCCACTGCAGTGGCTACAAAGACGTCTGCCTAGATGATCCCTAGAACAAGAGTCAGCAGAGTACATTCCTCCCCTAAGAGGAAAGGGGAAAGACCCAACCTATGTATCTCTACACTTCTGCCTAAACCTCATCTGGCTCTTGGATTGGTATTTTTTTTTTTTTTTTGGTAGTTGTTAGTCAGAGAATAACACGTTCTTTATAGTCCCCTACCCCCAATGGAAGTGAAAAGGGCTGATAAAGGATAGGATAAAACATATTAAAGAGATTTAAGCTGCATTTAGATAGCTGTAGCCAATTAGCATTTCAAAGGAGAATGGTAACTTATGCTGAAGTGCAGAGTGACAGCCAGATTCATTCATTCAATCAGTCCTTCAATATCTATTGCCAGGTATTTAGAGATGAAAATCAGGTAAGACAAAATGTCTGCTCTCAAGGAGCTTGTGGCTTAGGAGAGCCCTCCACAAAAAGTGAACTGGGCACTCTGCATATCAAAATCCCCTGGGGTTGCTTGTTAAAACAGCAGATTTCAACCCCAATGTCTCTTACGAAATTAGAACCTCTTAGGGGACCTGCATGATTCCTATGTGCACTAAAGTTTAAGAACTCTGATCTATGGAGACACAGAAGATAAATGGTAACTGCTTGGGTAGTGGCAGGGTAGGGAGATGGAGTGAAGAGGAAAGATCTGAAATGGCTGGCATGAGGAATGGGAAGAGGAAGCCAAATAGGGGCCCATTAATTGCTTGCAGGGGCGGAATGGGAGACTGTGCCTTTTTTCTTTATTTTGGGGTACGCGGGCCTCTCACTGTTGTGGCCTCTCCCGTTGCGGAACAAAGGCTCCAGATGTGCAGACTCAGCGGCCATGGCTCACGGGCCCAGCCGCTCCGCGGCATGTGGAATCTTCCCGGACTGGGGCACAAACCTGTGTCCTCTGCATCGGCAGGCGGACTCTCAACCACTGCGCCACCAGGGAAGCCCGGGAGACCGTGCCTTGTAATGACTCCAGCAAAGACCACTGTTCACCAACAGCCCAAGTGGGTGTGGAGTTGAGGCAGAGAGTTGGACTGATACAAGATGGTGTGTCCCCTGGAATGGGCCTCAGAAAAACAAAGGTATCAGGAAGCTAGGAATGTCAGCAGAGCAGTGGCTGGAGTGAGGCACACTAGCGTGTGGACTGGTAGGAGGGATGGAGAGGCACAAACCTGTGCTAAATGCTCTGTCAGCACTTAATCCTTTTGACCATCCAGTGGACTCCAGTTCTCTTATCTATTTGGTATTTATATTATCTGCCGTATTATCTATACCTGAATTTTACAAATGAAGAAACTGAGGCTGGCAAATAGTTTAGCTGGGATCCCCACCCAGACCTGTCTGCATCCAGGCCTCCTGGCAAGAAGGGAGACTGTGGACAGAAAGTGGAATAATATTTAAAATTCTGAAGGCAGCACAACTTCAGGAAATAAAAATTCTAGAGTGAGAGGGCCTGAAATCTGATAAAGTTTCAGGGAATTTGGGGAGTTCGTATTTCATGGGTACAGCGTTTCAGTTGGGGAAGATGAAAAGTCTCTGGAGATAGATGGTGGTGATGGCTGCATAACAACGTGAAGGTACTGAATGCCATAAAACTCTACAGGTAAAATGGTTAAAATGGTAAAATTTTATGTTTTATGTATATTTTACTACAGATTTAAAAAATCACAATTTGCAGAGGAGGATCTTTTGGATGAATCATGCACGAAATCCACGAATTCATCCTGAAGGAGGTCAGTAGAAGGGGTGGATGACACACAGGAGTGACCAGGGGGTATTAAAAGACAGTGATGGAAAGGCTTGAAGAATGGGTTTTCACATGACGGTGAAGATTTCTCGGCGATGGGGAGTTGAGTCAGCTGACCCTCTTCTGGGGCCCTTCGTACTGAGGGGGTAGGAAGATCAGCCGCTGCCACCAGTGGGTTAAAGGACAGGGGACTCCTCTCAGGGGAGCCAAGAAGGCAGCCTTGTAGGAGAGGAGAGTTGGTCTGTATCAGGACAGGGATTCCAGGGAGGCTGATGGAATAGAAGCATTTGAGAACCTCAGACAACTGGGCCTGGGGTGAGAAGGTACCAGGAGACATGGTGATATGCAAGGTTGGGCTGGCGAAAACATCAGCTTTCAGAAAGTTTCCTAGAGAAAGAGAGACAAAACAGTGTTCTAATGCTTAGCAAAGAGAACATGGGCGAGACGGTGGAATTGCCTCTGAAGAAATGCTCTTGTAGGTGTTGCGGGGCCCAGGTCAGCCCAGTCCACGGTCTCTTGCTTTTGAGGAAACAATGGCAGTTCTCAGGGGACCACTGCCCCAGCTGGTTGGGCCACAGGACTCTTCCCTTACACATTCTTTCTTCACTTGTTCCTTTGTTCATCCATTCATTGACTAATTCTTACAGTGTTGACTATGTCTGTGCTAGGCACTGGGAAAACAATAGAGAGCCAGACCCAGTGCAGTTCTTGTGCTGGTGGAATTGATAGTCTAGGTGGAGAGTAAGACTTCAATCAAAGGTGATGAAAACGGCAACAAGCTGGGCTTAAGGGCGGGCTAGGAAAGCCACCCAGCTCCACTGTCCTTTCTCCTAGTCCCTAAAAATCATTCTCTCTTCTAACCCTCTTTTGGTTTTTCTCATCTTTCTTCCTTTCACTGCCTGTATCTTTCTCTGTTTTTGTTTGCCTGGTTCTCAGCCTTTTCTCTCCTAGTTTTGTGCTTTTGGTTTCATTCCTCTCTTCCTCTGTATATCCACGGACCATAATCTGAAGCTAAGATATAACATGTCATGAAGATTTTTTTTTCAGTATTGAATGCTTTCTGGTTCCTTTTCTTAATTTTTAGGAACCTGACTTGAATGTTTTGCATCTCACTAAAATGGCAAAAAATAAGCAACCTAAATGTATGGTCTTTTGTCCTCTTTTTACAAAAAAAAAGCCACTCTTTTAAAAATAAATTTTCACAACTGATGTTCCTCCAAATTCGTGCAGAAAGTATATTCTTTGCACCAAAATTAACTCAAATCAAGCAGAACTCTTAGAATAAATGCTGCACAGGCTTGTTCACTGAGAGTTGTTTCCAATGAAATACCCCAAGGTTCCTCTCTCTGCTCCAGTGTCAAAAAATGCGGCTTCCATGGAAGGCTCAGCCTGAGCCCGGTGAGAAAGGAGAGTGCCGGACTTTAGTCTGAGCCAGAACTGCAGGACAGACACTCAGAACGGTGACTGGTTAACAGGACACCACTCCCTCACCGCGTCGACTTGTAATGTGTCCATCATCTAACAAAGCAGTTGGATTTGATTTGTTATTTCTCGGTTACTCACATATGCTATGTACATCTCGTGATCACGCTCGTGATTAGCAGAGTCCCATGGCGACTTTGGTTAGTCAATATGACACCATTTCCTTATTTCATCAGGAATGAAAATGTTTAACCACAGGGTAATATAAAGTCAGGGAAGCTGCAGATTAAGTGTTAGATTCTGAGGTTACAGTGTATGATCCTAGCTACTTGGTGATGGGAAATCCAGAGCTTCCCAAGCCTTCTAAAATGCAAAGCCCAGAGATGAAGGGACCGAGAGCATGCCAGCCATAACCCTCTTGCTATTCCTAAATTCTAATAATAATGTGTCTTTCTCGATGACTAGAAGATAGACAGACTTAAATGTGAAAACCTTTCAAATAGTCCTTTCAACAGTCAGATCAATTTGACTTATGTAATTTTGTAGTTATTCCATAAACAATTAGGTTGTCAGAGTCAGTCAGAGGTTAGCTGTGCTGTTTTCATATTTGGTTCTTAAATGTGATACCCCATTTGCAGGAAAGAAGCCATGCGATATAAAGGAAAGAGCATTGATCTAGGAGTCAGAACACCTGGGTTCTGGTTTTAGTTCAGCCAAAAACTAGCTATGTGATATAAGGATGGTGGGGAAGCCTTATTCTCTGAGTCCAAGTTTCCTCATCTGTAAAACCAGAATGTTACCCTGGGTGGTCTCTTCCAGCTTATCATTCTGTGAGCTATGAATTCAAAACTTTACAAACCAAATTGCTGAGACAAGCCCCAAGCTCGCCAAGTGAGCAAACAGAAACATAGCACTTAGGCTAGAAGCAACCTTGAAACCACATAACCCAAGCTCAGCATATTACAAACGCCCATTCTGAAACCTAGAAAGCTTAGGTTTCCTTGAGGTCTTATAACTGTTTTCCTGCACTTGACTTCCACTTCTGGACAAGTTCTTCCATGTTACGTAGTGGAAACGCTCTTATATAATCTAGCCCTGCTGATGCTTAATTGGTGACAGGCTTGAGAAAATGTAAAGATTGTAAGGATTTCTCTCTGCATCAGAACGAGTTGAAAAGTAGGAGGAGATTGATTTCAGTGAGCCAAACATTGGAGAAACTGTCTTATGTCATTTTAGCTCTACTAGGTACACATTAAAAGTCACATGGGATAATTTAGGAGTTTGGGATTAACAGATATACACTACTATATATAAAACAGATAAACAGCAAGGACCTACTGTATAGCACAGGGAACTATATTCAGTATCTTGTAACAACTGATAATGCAAAATAATCTGAAAAAGAATATATGTATACATATATATATATATATATATATATATATATATATATATATATAAACTGAATCACTTTGCTGTGCACCTAAAATGTAAATCAACTATACTTCAATAAAAAAAGATTTAAAAAAAGACTAAAAATAAGTCACCTGCATGTAAGCTAAAGAGAAAGCAAGCACTGTAGTTCTATAACACAGTAATAATCCCATTTTTTGGCTGCCTGGCAAGTGTCAGGCACTTTAATCATGCTATGGCCAATACCCAGAATGATTCCATAAGGTTGAGACTGTTACCATCTCCATTTTACAGATGACAACACTGAGGCAGGAAGAGGACTAGTTACTTGCCAAGGCCACATAGGGGTTATAAGTGGCTGGGCCAGGCTTTGGCCTCCACTCTGTGTGACGGGAAATCTTGTGCTCCCTTCACTGCACTGGACTATTTCTCCACGTCCAATGGAGATGTCAATGCTTAGCTTCTGAACTTGCCAGAGAAAACAGAGACTACAGTGAGAATATATTTTGTAACTTGAACCCCCTTGATTACTTCTTCTGGGGTATGCTAAAGGTTTATTTATTGAAAATCAGAAATAAATGCTTTAGGTATTGTATCAGAAATGCAGATGCAGATACTGTGCAAATACATTGATCAATGGTTGACATTCCCTGCAATTTTGCAGAGTGCTCTAAAAGACTGCTAATGAGGGGTATCACATTGAACATACCATGCACTGTATCGTGTTGTACTGGAATATCAATAAACCATCTAATATGTATCCTCATTTCTGCTTCTAGACTCTCTATGCTTAAAATATGCTGTTACAGGACCACTGGCAAAGGTTTTTCTTGGTTACCACCCTCTTCTAAGCCTTAAGTTTATATTTCATTTTCCATTCTAAAATCATACTCAAAGCCTCCTAAGCCAACCAGTATAACCATTTCTCCAAAGCCTCATGGTGACCCACTGCATTCCTCTCTTTGCACTTTTGGTTTGAAGATGTCAGCAGAAATGTCTCTCAAAAGGAAAACCAGCAATGCTAATACTACCTACTTACTGGAAGGTCCTTGAAGGAAAGACACAATTCCTGCTTTCCTGGAACTTCAGAACAAGGACAATATCTGGAACAGGGATTCTTTCTGAAGTCAAAGCAATCGTGCTGGTTAACGTGAGGTGCTTCATGTACCCCATCCCAGCCTCTGCTCAATGAAGGAGGGGCATGGCGGGCTTCCCACCCTCAGACCAACGCGGCGGCCTTGCTGGCAGGTGAGACATTGTCTCAAAAACTTAAGGGAGGGACCTCCCTGGTGGTCCAGTGGTTAAGAATCCGCCTTCCAATGCAGGGGATGTGAATTCAATCCCTGGTCGGGGAGCTAAGATCCCACATGCCGCGGGGCAACTAAGCCTGCGCGCCACAGCTACTGGGCCCGCACGTTGCAATGAAGAGCCCATGTGCTGCAGTTGAAGAAAAAAAGATCCCGCATGCCGCACCTAAGACCCGATGCAGTTGGAAAACAAAAGGCTGATTCTCACAGGGGTTCGGATGCAGGCCCTGGGTTTTGAGGAAGAAAGGATGAGCTGGAAAACACACTCTTGTCTGACAAACACTGGGGACTGGAGGTGACAGAAAGGATCCAGCTGTGTCCTTTGAACTTAAAACGTTATTCCTGGATTGACAAATAAATGAAAACCTTGGCAACTCATTCTAAAGAAAAGGGAGGGAAAAACAGCAAATTTTGCCGCATTAGAAAAATAACACGTTCCAGGACAGGAAGATTCATTTGCCAGCCCTCACTGTTTTTTTTTTAATGTTTGTTTATTTGTTTATTTATTATTTATTTATTTATTGGCTGCGTTGGGTCTTAGTTGCAGTGCGTGGGATCTTTCGTTGCAGCACGTGGGCTTAGTTGCCCCTGGGCATGAGGGCTTTTAATTCCCTGACCAGGGATCCAACCGGAGTCCCCTGCATTGCAAGACAGATTCTTAACCACTGGACCACGAAGGGAAGTCCCTCAGCCCTTATTAACTGTATCTTCCTTCTGTCTCTCCCTGTTTATTCTGTATCTGTATCTTCCTTCTGCAACTGAGTTCCTACAAATGCGGCAGGAGTACCATATTTTTCTGGATTGAGAAATTTAAAATGTGTTAGTTATCCAAGGCAAATCTGTATTGAATGCTTTCGTAAAGTAACAAATCCCTTTAAAATGTCATTGTCAAACCTTGAAATATTTTACAAATCTAAATGCTTGGACATCAAATTTGCATTATGCATGTGAAAGTAGGTTGAACCCTACAAAGCAGTGTATGAACTTCGAGGATCCTTGGATGGCTGAGCTGATCGCACAAAGGTTGGAGCCTGCCCCTTAGAGGCACCTAACAAATGCTCAAAAAGCAACAGCTCCTGGCATCACTGCGGTGTTCCTGCCTGGCCCCTTTCCACACCCCCACCTCCAGGGCATTGTTGCTGGGAAGGGGGCTGCTGGCTGGGGAGCCCTCCAGGTACAAGGCCTATTTAATCCAGTCACTGCTCCCAAGGGCAGAGAGAAAAACAGGTCCAGCAAAAGGTCCTCCTTCCGATGAAGGAGGAAGTGCTGGGCTGAGGACGACAGGGTACTGATCTCAGCAGGACCTCAGGCTGGCAGTCAAAAAGTTACAGCTGGGAGCGACTGGACGCTGGTCCAGTTTCACACACAGCACAGCTGTGGGGGAAGTGTCTGACCTGTTCCCAGCACGGGGTGTGCAGGAGGGCATCACAGCCTGGCAGGCTCAGCTTCTGCAGAGCTGAAAGCCGCCTTCTGTGGCTTCCTCACCTTAGGAGCCAGAGTGAAACAGGTGAGTGTGGACCGCCCTCGGCTGAAGAGAGGATCAAAACAGTTCAACAAACACTTAAACAAGAGTGTCATAATGCTGGAGAGGGTGCACTGTTGGTGGGAATGTAAATTGATACAGCCACTATGGAGAACAGTATGGAGGTTCCTTAAAAAACTAAAAATAGAACTACCATATGACCCAGCAATCCCACTACTGGGCATATACCCTGAGAAAACCATAATTCAAAAAGAGTCATTTACCACAATGTTCATTGCAGCTCTGTCTACAATAGCCAGGACATGGAAGCCACCTAAGTGTCCATCGACAGAGAAATGGATAAAGAAGATGTGGCACATATATACAATGGAATAAAAAGAAACGCCATAAAAAGAAACGAAATTGAGTTATTTGTAGTGAGGTGGATGGACCTAGAGTCTTTCATACAGAGTGAAGTAAGTCAGAAAGAGAAAAACAAATAATGTATGCTAACACATATGTATGGAATCTAAAAAAAAAAAAAAAATGGTGATGCCCCTGATGAACCTAGGGGCAGGACAGGAATAAAGACACAGACCTAGAGAATGGACTTGAGGATATGGGGAGGGGGAAGGGTAAGCTGGGACAAAGTGAGAGAGTGGCATGGACATATATACACTACCAAATATAAAATAGATAGCTAGTGGGAAGCAGCCGCATAGTACAGCGAGCCATAGCTTTGTGATCACCTAGAGGGGTGGGATAGGGAGGGTGGGAGGGAGACGAAAGAGGGAGGGGATATGGGGATATATGTATACGTATAGCTGATTCACTTTGTTATACAGCAGAAACTAACACGACATTGTAAAGCAATTATACTCCGATAAAGATGTTAAAAAAAAAGTGTTGGGGCTCTGGAGTTTCAGACTCATGGGTCGAGATTTCTGTCCTTAAACATTTCCAGACTGGCGGGGGAGCTAGGTGCTGGTAAAGCCAGGCATTAATATGGACCTTGGCCTCCTGCAATGGGCAAGAGGCACTGCATGCACTAGGCCAATGGAAAAGTCATTGCCTGAGTGTGGTCTGCGTGCCGGATGGGGGACCCCGGCTATTTGGGGGTTGAGAGAACTGTGATCTTCAAGTCCTACCTATTCCAGTAACCTGAAAATGCGCCGATTTTGAAAAGTAGGGCTCTCAGCAGTGACCTGGAATGGGTGATGCATCCCCGGGGGCGAGCGGTGGCTCTCATCATGGGCAGCAGGTTGGCCTGTGGGTAGAGACCATAGCCCCGGAGCACCCACCTTGCTTCCTAGCCCTTCCCGCCTTCCCAACCCTCCCTCTTAGCAACACCCTGTATGTCCATGATGGGAGGGTAACGGCTGCACACGGAAGTGAAACTGCTTATAGGTTCTCTTTTGGTCTCAGTCTTTTCACCCCTGATGCAGCTAACCGTGTCCCCTGGCTGTCTACACAAAGCATCAGCTACAACAGCAAGTGCAGGGGTTGATCTGCTCCCAGCCCACAGGGCACCCAGGGAGGGAGCTGCACCGAGGAGAGAGAGTGGTCCATGGCTGGGGAGATCTAAGAGGATCTGGACCCAAGAGCAGCTTAGGGCTGCTGGGAGCTACAGTCCTCTTGTCAATAACTAGCAGGATTGCTAGGCTGGTAACCAGGAACACTAAGGGGCAGAAGGTCTCTGGCTGTGGCAGCAGCTGTGATATGGGGTTGCTGGAGGCTATGGACCCCACCTTGAGCACCGACCAGGTTGGGGAATCACTCAGAGAGGAGGGGAGTGGAGGCCCACAGCCAAAGATGCTTTGAGCCACCAGCCAGCTGATTCAAAGATACACAGCAGCCCCAGAGGCAGGGACCGAAACCCAGTCAAAGGTCTGATGATGCGGTGATGGGAGGCTTGTCTGCCACCTGGCTGTGAGCGATCAAGGAACCAAAGGGCCTGCCTGACATTCTCCCAGATCCCTATTGCCGTTTTTCCTGGAGAAGTGTTAAGTGGGAAGCACTCTGACCACAAAGGGAAAATAAATAAGTAAAGCTTGCGTAACAGAGGAGATTGTCGGGAACGCCAGGCAGCTCCAGGGCCTCCTTAGAGCCAGTCATTTCCCTTCCTGTTTATGGTTTTCTTTTCCTGTGAGTTCATAACTCTACTTAATCTATATTTTTATTCTCGGGGCTATAACCCTTTCTTAATCTTATTATTTGTTAATTTCCATATTTACTCTCCTAAGTTTCTCTCTTGGCCTCTTTATCAAAGAATATAAATATTTATTTTCTTCTGCAAATAATCTCAAGTATGAGCATTTGCAAGTCTCACTGGGATAGGAAAAAACTGGAGATTTCTTCATGGTGAGATTGGGGCAAAGTATTTTGAACAGAGTATTGAATACTCAAGTGGGCATCTGTCCAACTTCTGGCTGCCCTAACCCCTGATGCCCTCCTGTGCTTGAGGAAACTGCCACTGGGGGTCGTGTGGAAGGCTGGGTCCATTGTCCTGCTGAGGAAGCTGAAAAGTCTGTCCTCTCTGTGGTAGTCAGAGCGCAGTCACATGACCTAAGAGTGGCCCACCAGTTGCTCCTGCTTGAGATTTTGACATGGAACAAGGGCTACCAAGAAGCAGAATTCTTTTTGTTCACAGTGACTGAGACAGTGACCTCTGGTTGTGGTGATGCCACTGGTGCCAGGGCCAGCTTCCAGGACACAGCAGCAGAGGCAGTGGCACCTTCCCTCCAGCCAGCCTTGGCCCCAAGGTGGGACTTTCTGGCCAGCTAGCTAACTTTCCTTGGATTCTGCCCAGCTGGGCCTGGTTGTCACTTTCCTCTTAATTCTGCGCATCCCTTCCACAAATTCCTTTTCCCCCTAAGATAGCCAGGTTAGTTGCTGTTGTTTAAAGACTCCCCGACTGCGGCTTCCCTGGTGGCGCAGTGGTTGGGAGTCTGCCTGCCGATGCAGGGGACACAGGTTTGTGCCCCGGTCCGGGAAGATCCCACATGCCGGGGAGCGGTTGGGCCCTTGAGCCATGGCCGCTGAGCCTGCGCTCCGCAACAAGAGAGACCGCGATAGTGAGAGGCCCGTGCACCGCAAAAAAAAAAAAAAAAAAAAAAAAAAAAGACTCCCCAACTGGTGCAAGTGTCAAGGGACTAAAGAGGCCAGGTGCTAATTTAACACTGGCCTATTTTGTCCAGCATAAAGGTGATAAAACTTTAAACTAGCATGACTAAGGTCCTTATCTAAGTCATACACAGCTAACTAATTATCTAAGTCATACAGCTAACTAATTATTATATAACAATCATATTTAATACTATAATAATTATGGGATAATTATGACCATACCATAAATCAAATATCACAATCATATCATATCATAAATGTCATACATAATTAATATTATTAATTAATTATGGGGTCATCAATTACACAGAGGAGAAATTTGTGAACTGTTTAGTTTATAAGCCCTTTAGAGGGCAGTATTTCTTTCTGATTTCTTCTTGCATCTTCCATTTCTATGTCGTTGGCGCTTGATACATATCATTGGTAAAATGGATGGATGCTTAGGAGTTGTTATATACGGTAAACATGGTAACCTGAGTTTTTCAATAAGACTCCTTTTTTTTTTTTTTTGAGGTACGCGGGCCTCTCACTGCTGTGGCCTCTCCCGTTGCAGAGCACAGGCTCCGGACGCGCAGGCTCAGCGGCCATGGTTCATGGGCCCAGCCGCTCTGCGGCATGTGGGATCCTCCCGGACAGGGGCACGAACCCGTCCCCTGCATCGGCAGGCGGACTCCCAACCACTGTGCCACCAGGGAAGCCCCCCTTTCTTTTTGTTCTTTACTAATCCAAAGCAAAAAGACCTCCTTCCTTTCTTTCTTCAGGTATATGTAATGAACACCTATTATGTAGTTGATACTGTTCCAAGCTCTGGCTAAAGCAGTGAACAGCTCAGAAAGGGTCCTTGCTCTTATAGAGCTTACAGTCTAACAGAAGGTGAATGAAGAGCAGGGAGATGGTAACACATGACAATAAATGAAATAATTTCAGATAAGGCTACATACTATGAAGAAAACGGTGGTTTGAAACATTGTCTTTGGAGGAGAGGGGCTACTGTAGATTGACAGGCCATACAGGTTACTCTGGGGAGCTGATGCCTGGCTGATGAGAAGGAAATAGCTCTGCACTGAAGTGATGGTACAGAGCTTCAGGCAGAGGGAACAGCCAGGCAAAGGCCCCAAGGCTCGAAGTGAGGTTGGCATATTTGAAGAACAGAAAGGAGGTTGAACTGGAGTGTGGTACTAAGTGAGAGACAGAGAGTGGTAGGAGATGAGGTACCAGAAGCAGACCCAGTTATGGGGAGGACTGGAAGCAGTGGGGGCCAAGGAGGGTTCTGGCCCCCAGTGGAGGAATGGCTATTCCTGGTTTACAGCAAATGCATACACACATGTACACATAAAAATAAAATGAAACAGAACACTTTGGCTGCTGCATGAAGAACAGACATAATAGACTCCCATTTGGAGACCACCATCTCCAGGTGGGCATTCATGGGGACACTGGCAAAGGTGGCAGGAGTGGGACACAGGGTGTGCTATCACAATAATGTCAGCCCCGGGGGGCTTTGAAGTCAGCAAACAAATGTTTAGAAACGCATACTTGACAGACCACACCTTTTCCTGGAGGATAAGATTGCATTCACAGAGCTCAAAATATTTTGTTTGCATGATTAATGTGAACAGATAGACTGGATAATTGAGCCCCTAAATGGATTATTGGGCCAGAACTCCACAGCTGTTCTCCTACAGGAGAGAGCTGGTTTGTGCCACTGTGTTCCACCTCTGAATTCAGTGACACCACGTTGGCAGCCTGAAATCAGCCACGGTGGGAATATTTACACCGTGGAAATAGGCAATGCGACCATCAGGGCTTTCTTGTTACCGCCAGAACTGGTCGTTAAACATTAGCACACCACTGGAGAATGTCCCTTACTAATAGAGATGGAGGAAGCCTTAAAGACAGTTTAAATTTAACCACTAACCCCTGAGTCACAAATCAGATCATTGGCAGAACCAGGATGACAATGGAGGACTCCTGATACATCAAAGGCATCCCTGACCTTAAAAGTCTCTTGACCCTAGAAGGTGTCACCAACTGAATTTTTACTATACGGGGTTCACGGGTTAATCTTTATTCTGAATCTTTCAGTTATTCGGTATTTACATGTGTACTTTGGCTATAACTCTCCTCAATTATGAAAATGACAAGCATGTTTAGACAAAGATCAGCCTGTTCTTTATAATCAAAAAAAGTCAATAATGAAAACAAAAAAGGGCAATTTATATTTCAATACTATTGAAAAAATGCTGAATGGTGACACCAGCAGTAAAATGTAAATCAAAACATCTTTTTCTGATATTTTGACAGGACTCTTCTGAAATTTCTCTCAAATATCATCATCATATTCATTTCCACTGTAGGTGACTTATTAAGAGGAGAATTAAGAATAATACATCTATTTAAAAAAATCATAGTAAATTTATATATAGAGCTCAAGGAAAAATTTACATACACACACATACAAAATGTCTATACAAAAAACATAGATCTAGAGAAAAAACATTCCAGAACTTTTTTAACACCAGAGTCAAATGTAACACAATAACAAGTGGAATTAAAATCTGTTTTAGTAACTCCATCTGTTACTGTTTGAACTTCACTGCCTTTTATACCTCATATAGATGTATATGTATGTATATACACAGCACATACAGGTTTGTCTCGAACAAAAAATGAGTAAATCTAAAAGACTACTTAAATTCCTTCTCTGGAACAACAACAACAAAAAGAATGCTCTTCCCCCCCCCACGCCCCGCCCCCCTTGAGAGGGCGGGTGGGGGGGGGGGATGAATGGTCACCAAATCTCAAAATCACACACAAAAATCAATGAAGGATCCAGCACGTGGTTATCGTCGCGGGGCTTAACCTGTAATAATCTGATTAGACTGAACGTGCAGTCAGCCAGCTGACCAGCTGATGTCCTTATACTAGCCCCTGACGTTAAGACATTTTATCAAATAGTTCTTTTAACTTGTTTGGTTTATCCTAAAGTCTTTTCCCTTGTCTTCAAAATACTACTCAAGCAGAGGAAAAGATTTGTTGGTCCTTAAAGGCTGTCTGTCCTAGGTTAGCAGCATTAACATCAAATGGGAAACAGAAATGCAAATTCTTAGGCCACATCTCAGACCTGCAGAATCAGGAGCTGTAAGGTTGGGGCCCAGTAATCTGTGTTTAACAAGCCCTCTAGGTGATTCTGATGTATACTAACGTCTGAGAACAACCACTTTAAATAACTCAAGACCTAACCAGTGATATCCTAACATCGCTAACCTTTGGCTGAACCTTAAAGGAAATCCTTAACTGTACTCCTGTTATTAACTATACTCCTGTTACAAATCATCTAATTTGTAGGCTAAATAGGGACACATGTGAGCATGAAAGCAGTGCTATTAAAAATTTTGCACAGTATGACTGATTTGCTTTGCCATGTGGCAGACACTAACACAATATTGTGCAGCAACTATATTCCAAAAAAAAAAAAAAATTTCTTTCTCCTAGCAATATTTTGTAGTTTATTTATTCTTAACAGAGTTTGCACCTATAGTTGGTTAAATCTACTTGTAATTATTCCATGTTTTTGGCATTTAAAATTTTAAGTTTCGACAGGTTTTGATTAATATATAGAAATATGATTATTTTGTGTATACTTTATAATTTTGAACCTCTTTAAATTCGCATATTAATTCTAGTAACTCAATGGCATAACCAGGATTGTTCCTGTCACAACTATGGTCCCTCTGGTTTCCATTAAAACCTGGACTATCATTTATAGTATCTGGACCAATTAGGAGAATGAAAGAGTTCCATATCTGGGCAGCCTGTAGATTAGAAAATTGCATTTATGTACATAAATTGCTGAAAGGATGTTTGTGAGGTATTATCTACTATGAAGTCATATGCATTTTGGTCACTTGTAAATTGCCTATAAAAATGGGTTTTGACATATTTTTCATGGGAGTAGTCTATATCTGCTACTCTTATTTCATTATTTCCTATTCTCTCTTACAAAGTGGATGGATATTAATACTCCCCTGAAATTTGTCCTTGATTTCAATGACCTTCTCCTGAAAAAAATTCAGACTTTTTCCTTTAGTTTTTATTGTCACTGGCCTCTCTACCAGTCCCTGAATTGTTTCAAAAATCTATCATGTGGAGCTGGGGCATGGTCACGATCAAGATCTGGAGTGGCTTTTCTCAGGTCAATCTCCCAAGGCAACAGAAATAAAAACAGAAATAAACAAATGGGACCTAATCAAACTTACAAGCTTTTGCACAACAAAGGAAACCATAAACAAAATGAAAACACAACCTACGGAATGGCAGAAAATATTTGCAAATGATGCAACAGACAAGGGCTTACTCTCCAAAATATACAACCAGCTCATACAGCTCAAAAACAAAAAAACAGACAACCCAACTGAAATATGGGTAGAAGACCTTAATATACATTTCTCCAAAGATGACATACAGATGGCCAGTAGGCAAATGAAAAGATGCTCAACATCACTCATTATTAGAGAAATGCAAATCAAAACTACAATGAGGTAGCACCTCACACTGGTCAGAATGGCCATCATTAAAAAGTCTACAAATAACAAATGCTGGAGAGGGTGTGGAGAAAAGGGAACCCTCTTACACTGTTGGTGGGAATGTAAGTTGGTGCAGCCACTATGGAAAACAGTATGGAGGTTGCTTGGAAAACTAAAAATAGGATTACCATATGATCCAGCGATCCAATTCCTGGGCATATATCCAGACAAAACTATAATTCAAAAAGATACATGCACCCCTATATTCACAGCAGCACTATTCACTATAGCCAAGACATGGAAACAACCTAAATGTCCATCAACAGGTGAGTGGATAAAGAAGATGTGGTACGTATATACAATGGAATACTACTCAGTCATAAAAAGGATGAAATAATGCCATTTTCAGCAACATGGATGCAACTAGAGATTATCATACTAAGTGAAGTAAGTCAGAAAGAGAAAGACAAATACCAGACAATATCACTTATATCTGGAATCTGAAATATGGCACAAATGAACCTATCTACAAAACAGAAACAGACTCACAGACATAGAGAACAGACTTGTGGTTGCCAAGGGGGATGGGAGGAGAGAGAGGGATGGGAGTGGGAGTTTGGGGCTAATAGATGCAAACTATTACATTTAGAATGGATAAACAACAAGGTCCTACTGTATAGCACAGG
The DNA here is from genome assembly GCF_000442215.2 of Lipotes vexillifer. Classification (NCBI taxonomy): domain Eukaryota; kingdom Metazoa; phylum Chordata; class Mammalia; order Artiodactyla; family Lipotidae; genus Lipotes; species Lipotes vexillifer. The sequence continues at coordinate 2,770,671 of NW_006770652.1, forward strand.
GAACTATATCCAATCTTCTGGGATAAACCATAATGGAAAAGAATATTAAAAAAAGGATGTATATATACATATAACTAAGTCACTTTGCTGTACAGCAGAAATTAGCACAACATTGTAAATCAACTATACTTCAGTTTAAAGAATAAAAAAGATCTGGAGTGGTTCTTTGGGGTTAGCACAATACAGAGACCTAAAAATAAATTCAGAATTGGACCAAGATGATTTGCCACATTGTACCAAAGAAATCTTACACTCAGGTCAAACTTTTTCATTAGCGTCAACAAGCTAACATTTCTTCACTAAATTTTTCTGCATAGGACATCATGTGGATTGAGGGATGCTGAATAAAAAACTCTGAATTGAGTCCAAACCAATATGTTCTTCTGGCATAGGGGCAAGCAGGCTGTGATGTCAACGTGGGACTGAACTCTAAGTTGGATGATAGCTTTGCAGAGCATAGTAGTGACCACCGTCTGGGACTTAGAACAACTGTAGGATGATGCACAGATTGAAAAGAATTTTACCAAGGCTGCCAATGCATCAACAGCTGGCCAGCTGGGTCCAAAGATGATGTAGTCCTGAACACAAGGAGCCCAGCAGCCGTAGACGATGACACATAACTCTGCCAAGCAGCAGCTGTTAAATGTGAGAAGAAATGAGGTAATCTCAAGTGGGATGAACAAGGGAGACTTCAAAAGACAAAGCAGAGGTATGGGCTGCCCAGGACACAAGTGAGGCTGGGCGGAGAGTAGGGTGTACCGAAACCCCAGAGCATGGCGGCTCTTCTTGAATAATGACTCCTGGTTGATTATAATAATAAGATGCCAAGTCCCAGAAGGCACAGCGTCTTGGTGAACAGGAATTGCAACCATAGGTCACAGAGCAGTTTGACACAAAAGCAATGTGGAAACAGTCGTTGAACATGCAGTAGGTGTTGCCTTTCTAATTTCTGTGCAGCTTCACAAATAAACTCCCCATTTTTCCAACTGAGGCTGTTCGGGTTTTATGCATTTTATCTATTTTTTCTGTTTTTGAAACATTTCCCTGATGACTTGATTTTATGGAATGTCAATCTGACACAAAACTTAAAGAAACTGAAACAGATGCTGAAGCAATGTGTACGTGTAAAACTCATTTCTGACACATGATGGAGCCAGTCGATGTAACACTGTGATGCCTTGTGATGATTGGCTGCTGCACACAGGTGCTCTGTGTTGATGAGAACTCAGGTGCTGTCCTGAGACGTTTTATAACGAATACTGGCTGACTTTTAATTGCCTCCTCATATATGTGGTACATATCTTAAGAGTTGAAACCATGGATAAATCCATATGTACGTGGCCCCCCGAGCAGTATAGGCAATTTCTGATCTCACATTTCTCCTCTGACTTGCTTCTACCCCCGTTACCTTCCTTCCCACTGCCAACTGACCACTCCCAGGCCTGTCACTCTCCTCGGCTGGGGCACTGTTGTACAATAAAAAATAAGACTAGTCTTTGCCTGGCTCCTAGGGGGAGACTGTGCATCCTTGGAATTTCCCCAATGATTGAAATGTCTTTGTTATTCACAAACCCCCTGGATCACACCTGAGTTTATGCTAATGAGGTGACTCCCAGTGTGCCCCTATAAAGCTTCAAGACAGGGGCGAGGCACCAGAAAGACCAAGCACTCCTGAACAGAGGGTTGGGACTTTAAGCCAGCCTGACCTCCGGAAAGGGGAGAGAGGCTGCAGATCAAGTTCAAGTATGTGTCCATGATTCAATCAATCTCGCCCATGTAATGAAAGCCTAATAAAAACTCTGGGCATTGACGCTTGTGGAACTTCCTGGTTGGTAAACACACTGATGTGCAGGGAAGGTAACACACCCTATTCCGTGGGGAGAGGGCACGGAAGCTCTGTGTTCCCTCCCAGACTTTGTCCATATGTCTGTTTACTTTGCTGGCCCTCTTGATTTATAATAAAACTGTAATCATAAGTACAGTGTTTTCCTGAGTTCTGTGAGTTGTTCTAGTGAGTTATTGAGCCTGAGGGGGGTCATGGGAATCCCTGAACTTATATGTAGGCTGTCGGAAGTGTGGATGGCCTGGGGACACCTAAAGTGCAGTTGGCATCTGAAATCTAGGCAGTCTTGTTGGGGATCATGCTCTCTAACTTACGGGGTTGCTGATAGTTTTGGGTGGTTGATGCCAGAACTGGATAGCAGTGCCCCTAGATGGGATAGCTGGTGTGAGAATAGGCACCAGCCCTGTTCACCGCCTCTGGTTGTGGGCCATGCGGCCATCAGCGGCTGCAGGTGGCCAGAGGGGCAGGGTGCCCTAGAAGCAATGGTGGAGAAGCTGCAGGACAAGCAGTGCAGGTAAACTGGGCTAGCTAGGCATCAGTTTTTGCTAAATTGTTGCTGGTCTGAGACATTATATATATATATATATATATATATAAATATTTGATTGGACTGTTTTAAAGGGAGCTGCAGAAGCACAGAATACACCCAGAAATGTGCAGTTATATACGTACTTAGGATATGACCATGCAAGGCAGAAAGATTTATCCAGGGTGTGTTTATGGGAAAAGAATAAAGTGAAAAGGATGCTGTTGGATTGCCATCTTAAGTTCTCTCTTGAGCCCCTACCTTCTGCCTGAGGGGTGAGGAGCAATGTGAAATCTACCAGCCTGTGAATGTTCCGTGAGTTGAACTATTTACCCTAGTATGTTCTACCCATTTCCTTGTCAGGAGTGAATTTTGTGTATGAGAAATAATTGATAATGTTGAACCAAAAAGTGAAAGCACTGATACAATTTTTAGAATAAATTTTCCTAGCATAAAATGTAAAATTCTTTCCCAGCCCAGGGGCCCTGCATGATCTAGTCTCTGTCCCTCTCCCCTCCCACATCCTTGGCCGCCATCCGCCTTCCTCACTAGCTCTGGGGACGTGGGCTGCCCTGCTGGTCCTCCCTCATGCCCAGCCCATTGCTGTCAGGGGCTACCTTTTGCTGATCCCTGGAGCTTTCCATGGCTTGCTCACTCACTCCAATAGAATGTACCTCCATCCCTCTCTACTCCTTTAGCTTACTTTGTTTTTCCTCACCAGTTTAATTAAGTCCCATTTTTTATTTATTTTTATTTTTATTTCTTTTGCCTTAGGAGACTGATCCAAGAAAACATTGCTACAAATAATGTCAAAGGGTGTTCTGCCTATATTCTTCTCTAGGAGTTTTATGATTTCAGGTCTTACATGTAGGTAAACCATTTTGAGTTTATTTTTGTATATGGTGTGAGGGGATGTTCTAATCTCATTGTTTTACATGTAGCTGTCCAGTTTTCCCAGCACCCCTTGTTGAAGAGATTGTCTTTTCTCCATTATATATTCTTACCTCCTTTGTTGTAGATTGATTGACCATAGGTGCATGGGTTTATTTCTGGGTGCTCTAATCTCTTCCATTGGTCTATGTGTCTGTTTTTATACTAATACCATGCTATTTTGGTTACTGTAGCTCTGTAGTATAGTCAGAGGTCTGGGAGGGTCACATCTCCAGCTTTGTTCATTTTTCTCAGGACTGCTTTGGCTATTTGGGGTTTTGTGGTTCCATATAAATTTTAGGATTGTTTGTTCTAGTTCTGTGAAAAATGTCCTGGGTATTTTGATAGGAATTGCATTAAATCTGTAGATTGCTTTAGGTAGTATGGCCATTTTAATAATGTTAACTCTTCCAATCCAAGAGTGTGGAATATCTTTCCATTTTTTGGAATCATCTTCAATTTCCTTCATCAATGTTTTATAGTTTTCAGAGTGTAGGTCTTTCACCTCTTTGATTAAGTTTATTCCTAGGTATTGTATTTTCTTTGGATGCATTTTTAAACAGGTTTTTTTTAACTTTCTCTTTCTGATATTTCATTATTAGTGTATAGAAATGCAACATATTTCTGTATATTAATCTTGTGTCCTGCAACCTTGCTGAATTCATTGATTAGTTCTGATAGTTTGGGGATGGAGACTTTAGGGTTGTTTACATAGAGTATCATGTCATCTGCAAATAGTGACAGTTTTACCCTTTCCCTTCCAATTTGGATAGCTTTTATTTCTTTTTCTTGTTTGACTGCTGTGGCTAGGACTTTCAATACTATATTAAATAGAAGCAGTGAGAGGGGGCATTCTTGTCTTGTTCCTGAATTTAGCAGGAAGGCTTTCAACTTTGCACCATTGAGCATTATGCTGGCTGTGGGCTGGTTGTAAATGGCCTTTATCATGTTGAGAGATGTTCCCTCTATACCCACTTTGATGAGAGTTTTTAACATGAACGGATGTTGAATTTTGTCAAATGCTTTTTTTGTGTCTATTGAGATGATCATGTGTTTTTCATCATTTCCTGACATGGCCTCCCTTATATAGTTATTTGTCTGTTTCCAGTAATAGAGTGTAAGTTCTAGGAGGGTGGGCATTGTTTCGCTTATTCTTAGAGCCTAGAATAGTGTTTCGCACACAGTAGGCTTTAACTAGATGCTAGCTGAATAAATGTAGAGGCTACAATGAAGGATGCAGAGGAAGAAAAGTCTTCTGCCACTGCTCTGACTTTTTCAAGCACCAGAGGTGAGGAATATTCAGGGAAAAGGTGAAGTGACTTGTTCTGTGCTGGGAAGGTGCAGACTTTGTGTTAGCACTAACCAAGGTGAAACCACTCAAGACAGTCCCCAAATGAGAGGATGCTTCAATGAGCAGGGAGCCAGTACAGCAGGCTGTGATGGAAAAGGCAGGGGTTCTGGAGGCAGTCCACTCTCTGCCTGAATCCCAGCTTTGCCTCCCATTAGGTGTGTGGTCAGAGAAGATTACTGCTTAAGTTTTGCCCTCTGAAAATGGGGATAATAATACCTATCTTTTAGGATTTGTGTCAGGATTAAGAAATGATGTAGACGAACTGGTGCAATGATTTTGTCTTGTGGGGAATGAGAGATAATATTTATAACAAGTTTCTGGTGGAAGGAGAGTCGAATGGGAGCCAGGCAGGGCAGAGTAGGTGCAGGATGTGGGAGCATAAGGATGGGGCAAAGCGGATGGGAGAGAGTGGGAGGACTGGTCTGTAACTGGCCTCATGAGATTATGACATCACTGAAATCAACAAATTTTCAGGGACAAGAACAAGGAGTCACCCTGGCATTGAGTTTTAACGTTTTCCCATGTCAAATGCTATTTGGGAGTTTCAGCGGGTTTTCCCACCACTCTGTCCCACCCCACTGTTTGTAACCCTGTGGGAAAGAGGAGTCTGTTCATTTGTTCCAGATCCCCACATGCAGCTTTTCCTTATAGCTTCCCACTTTTTAACATGTAAATTCCTCAAGTCACCATGGATTTCAAAATCTACTGTTTGAAAATCACTGACACACAGGGAAGAGGGAGGCCACCTCCGAGTGGAAGAATTCTATTTTTGTTTCCGTTTCTTTGCAAGCCCGTGGTCAGGCTTCTCAGGGATGGTGCCACACAGTCAGAGACCACAACATTGGTGTATCTGGACTGTGACTTTGAAAGAAAGTGACGAGGCTTTTTTCCAGGGTATTTTAGCCCTTCCACATTTTACAAAACACACTGTTAACTCTCTTCCACTTCCTCCTTCTTTGTCTAACCCAAGGGGGCACAGAGAACCCCTTCCACACATCAAGTTTATCTCTTCCCTCTCCCACTCTGACCTCCTTGTCACCTCTCTTCAAGGCTCGCTGTTTTAGAGAAACAAGTGATGTTGACCTTTGGCTTTGCCTGGTCCCAAAGCCCAGGGTGATGCTATGAATTGTGTTAAAGAAGCCTTGCCCTTGGAGCCATATTTGGCTTTGCCTTAACTTTGTGCTTGAAAATACGATTACAGGAGATGTCTGCACTTTGGCCCGGTCTGTGGTGTCAATATGCTGCCAGTGAATGCGTGCCTACTTAACTTCTGAGCTGACAAGGCTTTTTAGTGCCCTAACAGGATTTAGTTGGATTTAAAATTTATCACCAGGAATGGAAAACTGATGGTTTTGCCAGTGTTAGTAGCCAAGATTTCCAAGGTCCCGCTGAACTCGAATTTATCCTTAGCTCCTGAGTAGATGTTCTGTTACATCTTATACATTTCACCAGGCAGATATGAATACATATTTTTCTTTCTATGATGATTTTAATGTAATTTGATTATGTCTTCATGTGATAGTTATAAATACTTTTACATGACATTGTAGTTGTCCAAAGTTTAATAAATTAAACTTTGGGGTACTTATTTAGCATATAAAAGAATGTTACCAAATAGCCTGACTTTTTTTTTCCAACATCTTCATTGGAATATAATTGCTTTACAATGGTGTGTTAGTTTCTGCTTTATAACAAAGTGAATCAGCTATACGTATACATATATCCCCATATCTCTTCCCTCTTGCGTCTCCCTCCCTACCACCCTCCCTATCCCACCCCTCTAGGTGGTCACAAAGCACCGAGCTGATCTCCCTGTGCTATGTGGCTGCTTCCCACTAGCTATCTATTTTACATTTGGTAGTGTATATACGTCCATGCCACTCTCTCACTTTGTCCCAGCTTACCCTTCCCTCTCACCATATCCTCAAGTCCATTCTCTAGCAGGTCTGCGTCTTTATTCCCGTCCTGCCCCTAGGTTCTTCATGACCTTTTTTTTTTAGATTCCATATATATGTGTTAGCATACGGTATTTGTTTTTCTCTTTCTGATTTAACTTCACTCTGTATGACAGACTCTAGGTCCATCCACCTCATTACAAAAAACTCAATTTCGTTTCTTTTTATGGCTGAGTAATATTCCATTGTATATATGGGCCACATCTTCTTTATCCATTCATCTGTCAATGGATAATTAGGTTGCTTCCATCTCCTGGCTATTGTAAATAGAGCTGCAGTGAACATTTTGGTACATGACTCTTTTTGAATTACGGTTTTCTCAGGGTATATGCCCAGTAGTGGGATTGCTGGGTCATATGGTAGTTGTATTTTTAGTTTTTTAAGGAATCTCCATAACGTTCTCCATAGTGACAGTATCAATTTACATTCCCACCAACAGTGCAAGAGGGCTCCCTTTTCTCCACACCCTCTCCAGCATTTACTGTTTGTAGATTTTTTGATGATGGCCATTCTGACTGGTGTGAGGTGATACCTCATTGTAGTTTTGATTTGCATTTCTCTAATGATTAGCGATGTTGAGCATTCTTGCATGCGTTTGTTGGAAATCTGTATATCTTCTTTGGAGAAATGTCTGTTTAGGTCTTCTGCCCATTTTTGGATTGGGTTGTTTGTTTTTTTGATATTGAGCTGCATGAGCTGCTTGTACATTTTGGAGATTAATCCTTTGTCAGTTGCTTCCTTTGCAAATATTTTCTCCTATTCTGAGGGTTGTCTTTTAGTCTTGTTTATGGTTTCCTTTGCTGTGCAAAAGCTTTTAAGTTTCATTAGGTCCCATTTGTTTACTTTTGTTTTTATTTCCATTTCTCTAGGAGGTGGGTCAAAAAGGATCTTGCTGTGATTTATGTCATAGAGTGTTCTGCCTATGTTTTCCTCTAAGAGTTTTATAGTGTCTGGCCTTACATTTAGGTCTTCAATCCATTTTGAGTTTATTTTTGTGTACGGTGTTAGGGAGTGTTCTAATTTCATTCTTTTACGTGTAGCTGTCCAGTTTTCCCAGCACCACTTATTGAAGAGGCTGTCTTTCCTCAGCCTCACATTTAATTGTGTTGGGTTGGGTTGGAAATTACATTATCTATTGGAATTACAGCAACATCTATTCAACATTACTTATGGCATTTGGTTATGATTTATATCCTTGGCCATGGTTTATGTATCATATAAGATTTAGCATAATTTCCCTGCATTTCTGTTCCTCAGAGTAATCCTTGTACTCCTAGCCCCACTGCTTCATAACTCTTTTTTAATCTGCTGAAAAATGTGGGGAATGATTTGGCAATACAACTATATAATACAGATTGTATTGGTTTAGATTGTGCACAATGACCAACTACTGGAAAAAAATAATCTATTCTAACCTAAGACACAGGTGTCTTTTAAGTTAATGTGATATATAAAAAACAGATTTACAAAACCAAACAAAACAGATTATTTACTATTCATTTCATAAGGCTTCTTTCCTAAAGGAATAATCACAGGATTTCTCTAAGTATCAACTTCCCCAGCTACATTGGAAGTATGTTTCAATTTTCAACACAAAATACATTTATATGTAACCTTCCAATGAAGCATCTAGGGCAAAAAGTGAGGGAAAGATTTTTTGATGTGTACCATAAGGTTAAGCAGCTAATTTAGCAAATTCTTATTTATATTGACAGCCATTTTATTGCAAAGTCAAATTTTATAGGATGAAAGCAGTTGATGCAATGCGCAGTATAAGCTTTCTACCAGCCAAATCCCACTTTTAATACAGAGTCTCCTGTGCTATTCCCTGAGTCACAGCATCACCACCTCATTGCACAGAATCCCATTATAATAAATACATTTGTGACAACTGGAGCAAGGCAATGAGGTGTTTCTGATGTGCCCTGCTTCCAAGTGGCTTGGGATCCTGCAGCCGAAGGGCACTGCATTCCCTGGCTTCCTGCTTCAGTCAAAGTGCTGAAGTTCCATTAACAGGCTGGAGTCACATGCAGCTGCCTGGGATGGTGCACAGAGCAGGGTGCCAGCCACCTGGTCCAAGTTCATCAACAGCACTGCACAGGCTCTCCCTCAGAGCTGGTCACTGGCAATTTATCTCCAGCCTGAGCTGAAGATCAAACCCAGAGCTCCCAAGGATGTGTTCTTTATTAAAAATAAAACAATTTACATAGCGCTTCTGGAGCCTATGTTACGTCAACGTGACATTTTAGAAAACATGTCTTTCCATGCTTTCCTGACGTCACATGCACCTAACGACCACTTAGATTTTTCTCTGCCTAGTGCCTGGCATACAAGCCCAGCAAGCACTCAGATATTTGGGGCCGGATGCACACATGCGAGAATGTGGATAGATTTTTTTTACTATCATCATGCCCTCCACCTGCTACTTAGTCACTGATTACCTATAATTACATTTTTATTTTGTCTGTCCTCAGACACTTTTTCCTCTACTACAGTGCTGTCAGGACTCCTTTAAACCATTGTAATAAGTTCCTCATCTGCTTAAACACAATCATTTTCTAACCTATCACATTGAAACTGCTTGGTCTCTTGCTATAACATTAAAGCCTAACTGCTAGGCAGCTACCCAGCCTCATGTATGGGTATCTTCCCTTGTATCCTGGTCAGCACCTTCACTCTCCCTCATCACCTCTTTGTAATGTAGCTGAAAGAATGCTTAACTGGGGGACAAAGATAGGGAACCTACTGGCAACCCATCTTGGATGAGTACTTTTGTTCTCTGACCCTCTCTTGGGAGAGGGATTCCTGAGTTGGCCTGGAAGGTTGGACTAGTTATTGCAGCCCTAAGATTCTTGAAGCCTACACTTTATCATCTTAACTCCTACTTAGGATTGTGGGCAAAATATTGGTACTGATATGAAAGGAAAGGTGAAGGAGAAACTAAAAACATTATTAAAATCGGTATTACTTCAATCACATAATACTTTAAATAGTTCATTCCTCTAAATAGGTGCTTTAAATAGTTCACATAAACTCTGTGGCGCGCACCCCAAGACACAGGAGAGAAAACTAAGGTTCACAGCTGTCATTGCTTAAGCAGTGTCACACAGATGATGAGACTGTCAGAACTAGGATACAGGCTTTTGATTCCCAGGTCCCCAAATCCTTTCTCTGGAGATCATGGAAGTATCAGAATCCTTTTCATGATCTTATCTTAGAAGAGATCCTACAAATCGCTCTAAGTACGCAGATGCCTCTAAAATGCTTGAAGTCAGACTTAAAAAGTGAACTCATGATAAAAGAAATTTGTATTCTCACAACTTAAGGATAAAATGTCTTCCAGAACAAAGAAAGACCCACTCTTAATTCATCAATGGAATTAACACATCTAAAGGCAACTCTGTCAGTGGGGAGGAAGGTAGTTAGCTTGGGGCAAGGGCGGCAGAAGTCAGCAGAACTGGCTTGTGTGCCTAGCACCCTCCTGGGGATATTTGCCTAGGCCCTGTGTGTTCCTCATGGAAGAGAAAATGAGAAGAGCAGGTAATAATAATAACTTAGAATGAAAAATATAATGGTCCAAGTGCTGTCATATTTACATTCATTATTTCATTGCATTTAAAAGGAACTACACTGCCCTGGTTACTTTCCCTTCCTTACTTATTTTTCTCTGTAGCATCCATCACCATCTAGCACATTATGTTATTTATTCATGTTGCTGATTGCCTGCTATCAGAACGTAAACTTCATGAAGGTAGGGATTTTTGTCTGTTTTGTTTACTGCTGCTTCCCCAGTGCCTAAAATAATGCCCAGTTCATCATAAGTACTTAGTAATAAATACTTGGTAATGAATGAATAAATGAATGAGCTTTCACAATAACGCTAAGGTAGGCACTAGTCTTATCTCATTTTACAGAGAAGCAAACTGTTACACAGAGTGATTGTTTCCCAAGGTCACAGAGCGTGTAGGTGGTAAAGCCAGGACTTACCCGTGGGATTCAAGTTCTTTTTTACACTCTAGGCTACAGCTGCATGCAATGACGAGGCTGTATCAGCTTATCTGACCCACTAAACATTCAAATCATGCATCCAACTAACTCCCTTTGCGCCGCCGAACCTCTGCTCATTAAGCAACCTTCTGATTATAATCTGACTTCGCAGGAAAAAAATACACTGACCGGCCAGCACACGTGTCTGTTCTGCTTGGAAATTATAAATTATCTTGTTAAATCAATGCATAAGCAGTCTGATTTCTCCACAGCTCTGTCTTTTGACTCTGATTAGTGTATTCCCACCCCAATTCATTCTGTGTGTCCTGATGGTATCTAGGATCTGAGCCTGCGAAGTTTAGCACAGGATCTAGAACTTTGTCACCTGGGAAAGGGCCTGTCTGGAGCTCCGTCCCTGAGACACCATCTGGTGACCTGCTGTAGGTCAGCCTCCCCAGGTGGTGGCCCCATATCACTGCATTCCCATCTGATCCTGGATAAGGGATAAAGCATTTTCAGTAAAGCAGTACTCTAACTACAGTTATCTGATATAATTTGGGAATGACAGCAATGAGCAGTAATCCTGAAAGAACGTTTACTAGTATCACACTAAGAGTACAAAAGCAAGCCACAACTTTATTGTGGGGTTTCCTAGCAAGGTTAAACCGGAAACTCTAAGGAAGTCAGAGAGTTTTCATGCTTGAACACAGAGGACTCGAGGAAAGGAAAATGAGCCATGTCACTATATAGAATGTAAATTAAATTTAAAGCTCAGTAATTCCTGTAGCCTGAGTAACTAACAATATTTTTAATATAAGAATAAGGCATTGTGCATTCCCCAAACATGCAGGAAATCAAGAAATGGCTCCTGCAACTTTAATTACATGAATCGTTTTTTTATGAAACTGTTATATTTTTCTTGACATATTGTATCCCCGGACTTAAGACATGGGAATTCAGAGGTAAGAGATCAGAATTTTCATTAAGCACACATGACATCCCTGAAACGTAAGATTGTTCATCCTTGTGAGTTTACAGTTTTAACTCCCAAAATAAATTTTCTCATCTGTGCATTTATTCTAGGTGAGAAGCAGAAGATGTTCTCTATGGAAAATAAGTTGTGAAAAATATATGCCTTCTACTTAAAGGAATAAAATGTTTTAATTAAAAGGCAAATCTGTCGCCTCAAGAATTTAAATCGGATTCTTTTTTTTTTTTTTTGCGGTACGCGGGCCTCTCACTGTTGTGGCCTCTCCCGTTGCGGAGCACAGGCTCCAGACACGCACGCTCAGTGGTCATGGCTCACGGGCCCAGCCGCTCCGCGGCATGTGGGATCTTCCCGGACCGGGGCACGAACCCGTGTCCCCTGCATCTGCAGGCGGACTCCCAACCACTGCGCCACCAGGGAAGCCCTAAATCGGATACTTCTTAAAAAACAATTCCATCTAATTAAGATGATGTCACGTGATGAGGGCAGCTAAGGGATGTAGGCACAAGAGTGAGTGTGCAAGAGGAAACCTTCGACAGACTCTGGCCCTATAGCTGCTGCCTGCACAGAAACCATTTCTGAGTTGAGTATTTTTAGGTAATATAGTATTACTCTTGCACATTGTCCAGTTTACCATGAAAACTATAAATTATATTAAACTAGTAAATAAAAATAATAGAGGATTTCTTTAAAAAGATACCAGAAGAGACATCTATTTTAAATTAATTAACAGCCAAATATCCTCTTTCTGCTTGCTGACAAGGTTTCAGTATTTATGCAACAAATATTTTCCTACATTAGTTGGACTCTTCATGAAACAGTTTAGTCTGTTTTCCTTGTTCTCTTTGCAGACTTTAAAGACATTGCCCATGTGGTGCAGAAAATGTAGTTTCTGCTGGTTTAATGGCTAATTACAGGAACAACGGGGAGATAGGAAAATCCAACTAGATTGCAAATTAAGTCATGAATGGCTATGTGAGCTGTAACTACAATTTCACACCCTGTTGCAACTGTTTCACACCGTTTTTAAATAAAGCCTTTGTCGACAATTCTTTTTGCTAATTTTAGTTTGATATTTCAATGTTTATTAGGTATCTGTTTTACGGAAAGTGGCTTAATGCTTATGTTGGATTACGCTTATACTGGGTTATGCTTACGTTTTTTCATTAGCAGGGATGTTTTTATCAGGATCCACTCAACTATAGTCCTATCTCTGCTCTATCTTCAAAATAAAATGCATTCTTCTGTTGTTGTCGGAATAACTCAAATACAATCTACCATGCTCTTCTCCAGAATTGTTTTACAATATCTTTTAGGCTAAGAACACTAAAGAGAATGCAAGTTTCTATGAGAGTATTCTTTCTCCTCTTGTACACCCCTATTTACATTCATGGCAGGAGGGAAGCACCCACTTATCTGGGGGGGTGTACTTTGCTTAAATGTTTCCTTTTGAGAAAAAACAATAAAAACAATCTATTGAGCAGTCACTTCTAAAAAGGATGCTCATATTAATAGTTGCCGTAACCATAAGGAAAGAAAAGTCATTTTGACATTTTGTTCATTTTGGAAGAATACATTTTCTGGTTCTATAAAATCAACACTATGACTTCTTTTTCACAGTGAACAGAAAAGGGCATAAAATGACACTTCATCCTACAGAAAACCATATGACATTTTAAACTAGGACTGATTAAAAACACTGATAGCTAACTGTGGGCTTTAAGGATTATTTGAAACCACAACTTCCCCCAAATTCCCAAGCTATGATGCAGTTCTTGATCTATTGAACTCTGTGGAGTAACTGTAGAGATGTCTATTATACATAGACTGGATGCGCCCAATTTACAACCTTAGATATAGACTTTTATATCTGAAGGCCCTCTGAGGCAATTGTGTAAAATTCTATATCAAAGATTGTTGGAAATATTGAAAGATTTCATAATGTAAAAACTACATCAATGTCATTTAAATTGAACAAAATGGTTCTTTACTTTTCCATATACATTCTAACCATCTTCTCCACAAACTTCTCCAATAAATACTGCATGAAAAAAGCATTTTGCACTTTGTCTCATAGATGGAATTTGCCAACCTGATTGATTTCTTTCTGTGTAGCTCACCTGACTTCTACATATTATATATTTTCTCCTTTATTAAAGATGATGTAATCTTAGCTTCTATCACATTCGCATCCACAAAATTACTGAAAAAAAAGAGAGATATGCAAAGATGAAGATAGGAAAGGATAGGATTTCACAAAGAAGGTTTGCAACCAAATAGAGAAATCTGACAAAAACTCATAATGCAGATGAAGATTAATGAAACAATGATACAATACGAAAAGAAGATATCTGGCAAATGAACTAAACTAAGACACATACCTGGAAAAAATTGAGAATGAGCAGTAGGGAACCACTTATGTACTCTGAGAAGACAATGTTACTATGATTTGAACAGATCAAATAATGTGTGTATTGCCAGATGGAGAAATTGCATTCACATGTGTTAGCCCATGTTTCTATCACTGTTTCTATCTAGACAGTGCCCTTTCACTAATGATATAAACTAATCTCTCTTCCTTCTTAGGTAGTGCTTTATCTGAGAAAGAATAAGAGAGGAAAGAGATGCTGATGTGGGCACTGACCTCAATCTGACTCCACCTTCAGCTCCATTTTTGTTGCCATTTCTCTGCACAGACCGGAACTGGCAACCTCATCATAACCAATGGAACCATGCTTTTCAGTGACTGTTTATGTCTCACAAAGAAAATTTAATTGACACTGTAGGACTACCTGGCGACCATTTGAATTCGCAGGACCTTATAAGAAGGAGAGTGCCATTGCTTTTCTTCAAGGTTGGTGTATGATTCTCTGATCCACCTCTGGCTTCCACGTCTGCCCAGATTCGTGGCTTTGATTATAAAACCACAGAATATCAGGGCTCAAAGGGTCTTTTGATAGTTTAACTCAACTCCCTTGTTTTTCATACAAGGGAGCAAGAAGTTAAGAAACATGGCCAAGCTCTCTCACGTCTCCTAGTCTCTAATTCAGTCTTCCATGTCCACAAGGTTTATTTTAGACTTGTTGGATCCTCTGATCTAAGGTTCCACTTGAATGTGTACATACTGGAGAGTTATTAAGTATTGGGAGGGAGTAGTTTCCTCTTTGTTAGAGGTCTTCAAACACAGTTTTAAGTGTTAAGGTAGATAATAGTTTTTTCTTTTCTTTTTTAACAGACGAGTACATTGAGGCAGAGAGGTTAAGCAAATCGCCAAAAGTCACACAGTTAGGAAGCAGCCAAGCTGGGATGTGAACTCAGATAGTCTAATCCCTGTGCTCTTCTTACTATCCCATTTTGCTCACTAGCTATCATCTGCATTCTTAGGAACCTAAGCTAAGCCACTAGAGATATATCATTACTTATTTCTTATTCATTTGTTTGTTCACTCAGTCATCCATTCATTCAGCAAGTGTTTACTGAGCACCTACGACATGCCAGCCACTGCTCTGAGTCCTGATGATATAGTAATGAATAAAAAAAAGTTGTTGCCCTCATGCAGATTATGTTATGTATGTATGAGGAAGACATACAATTAAAAAGTAAATATACAACATAATGTCAGATTGCAATAAGTGTTTGGGGGAGTCAATAAGAAGGGTAAGAGGATTAAGAATGATACAGATAGAAGGGACTCCTTTTGAAAAGGTGACCAGAGAAAGACTCTCTGAGATGGCGACGTTTAAGCAGAAACATGCAGGATGTGAAAGAATAAGTAGAGTGCTGCGGGCCAAGAGAAAAACAAATGCAAAGGCCCTCAGGTAGAAACAGGCTTGGCATATTGCGGGAAGAGCAAGGTCAGCGGGGCTGAAGACAATGAATGATGGAGGGGCAGGGGATGGCAGGTGTCAGAGTGTATAGGCCTGGGCAAGAAGTTTGAATTTTATTCTATGTACTTTAGAAAGCCAGTGGAGGGCTCTGAGCGGAGGAGTGACATATTCCGAACCACATTTTAAAAATCATCACCTTGTTCTCTGAGGAATAATCAGTAAAGGGGCAAGTATGGAAGCAGAAAGACTCGTTCAGTGGCACCTGCAGCCGTCTAAGTGAGAGTGGAAGGTTATTTGGCCTAGAGTGCTAGAAGTGTTGGGAATAGTAGGTTCGTATCTGTTTCACTGGATAGTGTATATGAAGTGCTTTGGTGGAGTGTATGCTGTGTATAAGAGAGAGAGGAATGAGGAGTCCTACCTTCCAGTTAAGGTTTAAAACTCCTTTCCAATTAACTGCTTAAAAAAAAAAAAAAAAAAAAAAAAACAAA
>NW_006770652.1:2786624-2848558 GCF_000442215.2 Lipotes vexillifer
CTTTTACAATTAACTACTTAAAAAAAAAAAAAAAAAAAAAGCAACAAAACGCATGTCAGAAAATGGGGAATACATCTGCTGTATAATGTGACTGGTCTTCATCTCTTCTTCCAGACAGGGCGGTTCTCATCTAATAGAAGTGTATTTGTCATTCATGAGCCCCTTGGGTCACACCTCAGTGTCTGCTGAGTGATGAGATGACTCACGATGGGGCTTGGTTACCAGAAACACCAGCCATGTGATTTAGAAGGTCTGGGCTTTGAGTCAGCCCAGCCTCCAGGGAGGGGAAGGGGGCTGGAGATTGAGTTCAATCATGTGACAAATGTCACAAAATGTCAACCGTGCCTATCTACTGAAACCCCAACAAAAACTCTGGGCACCACAGCTCAGTGAAGCTTCCTGGTTGGTGAACACATCTCTGTTCTAGAAGGAGGATGCACCCTGTTCCACAGAGGGAGGGCACAGAAGCACTGTGTTTGAAACCCACCCAAATCTCATCTGGCTGTTTTCAATCTAAATCCTTTATAATAAAACTGTATTTGTGGGCTTCCCTGGTGGCGCAGTGCTTGAGAGTCCGCCTGCCGATGCAGGAGACGCGGGTTCGTGCCCCGTTTCGGGAAGATCCCACATGCCGCGGAGCGGCTGGGCCCGTGAGCCATGGCCACTGAGCCTGCGCGTCCGGAGCCTGTGCTCCGCAAATGGGAGAGGCCACGACAGTGAGAGGCCCGCATAACGCAAGAAAAAAAAAAAAAAAAACAAAAAAAAAAAAAACAAAACTGTATTTGTAAGTATAGTGCATCTCTGAGTTTTGTGTGTCACTCTAGTGAACTATCAAACATGAAGGGCTCATGTGAAACTCTGAATTTATGGTCAGAGTGCAGGTGGCCTGGGAACACCCAAAGTGCAGCTGGCATCTGAAGTCAGGGCAGTCTTGTTAGGGACAATGGCCCATAACTTGTGGGGTCTGAGCTAACTCTGGGTGGTTACCACCAGAACTGTATTGCTATAATGACTGGTATCAGAATAGCATCCCAGGTCACCATAGCTGTACAAGACAGAACAGACCTGAGGAGAATGATTTATCCATAGTCAGGTCCTAACGAAAAGGGAGGCCTTGAGTCTCACCACCACTCTGTACTAAACAGTGAGCAAATTCATGTAACTATTACATGTTAACACTGATTTACCATGCTAAAAGCTCTTAACATGTTCCTTTAGGTTATTTGAATGAAAATGTAGGATTTTCATTCAAATATCAATAGCTACACTAATAGTTTTAAATAAATGAATCTTTGTTATTACCACCAGTTAGCAAACATGAACTTCACATATGAGTTCCATAATTCATGTTCAGTTTTGGTCAGTCTACTCTCCTGGACCCCAGTTTTGTTATCATCAGGAACCTCTGGATGGATGGTCCATTGTAATCATACACGGAATGAGGTGGTAACCAAAATTACCGTTTCCCTGCATGATTTGGGGGGAAAAAAAGTATTCTTCTAGTCACCCAAACCTGCAACCTCAGTCTTTTTCTCCTTTCTCTTAAATCCATTGTCAGCTAATAGTTTTCTTCTTTTATCTGTCAGGTAGAATCAGAGAGTGAAAAATCAGGTCTGGAAGGGCCTCAGAGATCAGTGATTTATTCACTTATTCAATAGATATTTGTTGAGAGCCTTTTTATTCCAGAAGCTGTTCTGGGTACTGGGAAAACAGTGAGCAGCGCAGTCAAGAGTCCAGTTCCCAGAGAAACAAAGACCAAAGAAAGTCAGCACATTCACAAGGCAAATCATTTCAGATAGTGGTGAGGACTTTGTAAAGATATAACCGGGTGCTCTCATCAAGGGCCTGGGGTCTTAGTGGGCTTGGCCAGGAATGAGGATCTTAGTTCCTGAAGATAAACATTCCAGGGGAAGGGAATAGCAGGGGAAGACAAGGTTGGCAGAATTGGAAAGCTCAGGGGAAAAGTCAGGGAGGCTGGGCACAGGGAGAGAGGCAGGTGTTGGGGGGCAAGACCGGCCGGTTGCTGGGTGATGGAACAGGACAACAGCCCATCCTCACTCTTGGTCCAATCTTGGTCCCACCACACCCTTCTTTTTTTTTTTTTTTTTTTTTTTTTTGCAGTACGCAGGCCTCTCACTGTTGCGGCCTCTCCCGTTGCAGAGCACAGGCTCGGGACGCGCAGGCTCAGCTGCCATGGCTCATGGGCCCAGCCGCTCCGCGGCATGTGGGATCTTCCCGGACCGGGGCACGAACCCGCGTCCCCTGCATCGGCAGGCGGACTCTCAACCACTGCGCCATCAGGGAAGCCCCACACCCTTCCTTCTTATTCCAAGTTCCTTCCATCACGTTTTCCATCAGAGTGATGGGCACTGGTTTCCCTTCCTCCAGCCTTTGCCCTTTCATTACATCCTACTATGAACTATATGATACTCCATTAAAAAAAAAACCATTTAAAAAAGTCATATAGTTCCTCTACTTAAAAATTGCCAACGTCTCTCATTTGTTTGCAAGATCACGCGGAAACTCCTCATCCTGAACGATGAATTACTGCTACCATTTAGCCCAACCTAATCTGGGGATGGTTCCACCTAGGCTTTGATATCATTACTCGAATCTGCTTCTTTCCTTTACACACAACATTCTCTCCCTAACTTGCAGGAGAGCTCCTCATCTGCAGCTCATCAAACATTGCTACGTGGTATTATCAACCAACCTTCGTGACCACACATTATGCTCTCCAAATTAGGCCCATGCTTCTTGATGGCTGGGAATTCATCCGTCCTTTATTTGTGCTCTCCTATATGATCTAACCCATTACAACAAACATGGTAGGCACTAAATATAAAAGTTGTTAAATAAATAATAATTTCTTGAGCCTTGAAATGCTATTCTGATCCCCAGACACTCATATATATTTTAAATTTTCATGTAACATTTACACTGCGTCAGATACTGTATAACTATTAACTTGTTTAGTCTTATAAAAATCCTAGCGGTAGGGATGATTACCCATTTTTCAGATGAAGAAACTGAGACATAAGAAGGTTAAAGTACCTGCACAAGCCCCCAAGTCCGTGTCTAAACACCATGCCATGCTGTGTCTCTCTCACACACAGCCTCCTTCCAGTAACTCCCTTTGAACACTCCACACTCTTATTTCATCCTTGGGTACTTGGGCACAAATGAGTTAGACACTAGAGGACAAAGTGAGGAAGGCATGACCTTCTTAAGTAACAATACATCTTATCATCCTCCAGTAAAATGAGTTTTCTTGTTATATATCTGTTGGCACTATGTCTTTGTCTGCTAAAATGATATTTCAAACTGGGTTTAGTGCTTCCAAATGGTACTAGGCGCTCATTCAGGAAACAGGTATTCTCTGATGCCCTGTAGCGCAGCTGAGACAGTGGAAACTTCCCAACCCCCCACTGGAACCACAGTTGAGTTTTCTCTCAGAGGTGAGGCTCCAAGTCTTAGAGGAAAATTCATAGTCTGGTCCTAACCAGTGCTGTCCTCTGGGGAATCCCAGCAGCATGGATGTGTTATCATGTGGACAGTAGACCAACTACCATTTAACAGCCAGACTCCAGCAAGGGTTGGGGGAGGGGTCAGTCCACCCACAGTCCTCCCAGTGAACAAAATGGTAACAGTCAAATTCGGACCACTCCAAAATTCCTACCACAACTGCTTCCGGCTTGTAATAGAAAACAAACATTAACATACTCAAAATTTAGTATAAAGAAATATTTTAAATATTAAGAGTTGTCAGCATTTTAGAACTAGGATGAAGAGACTTTGGAAACCACTTAGATTCTCATTGTGAATGAGGAGTTGATGTGCATGGCAGTCAAGTCTCTTCTCAAAGTCACAGGTAGAACCAGGGCCAAGGGCCTTTATATCACAGCATGGTACCCAGCCGGCAAGAGAAAATTCCTAGGTAATTATCTCTTTGTCAAGTTATAAGTACCTCTGCAAATAAACCACGCCTGAATTTGGCTATTTTTGATTTTCAGATCCTGGTGAACTGGTGTCGTTTTTTTTTTTTTTAATGTCAGTTGTGTTTGAAATGCTAATCAATCAATAATCTCACAGAATGACACAAACAATTTGAATTCTTTCTTAAGAGTTAATAATGACAGCAGGACACCAATGCAGAAGGATATTCTTTCTAAAGTGAAATGTGTGCTTTGTATTGGAACTTTTTCAAATGTTGGGAAAAAATTAAAAAGGTAATTACATGACTGAAAAATGCTGTTAAGTTAGTTCTTCAGTTGAAGAAGCCTAAAATGTAGCCTTTGGAAATGAAACACACGTCCTTTGTGGCTCCCTCCACAGAGACAAGATAAGGGCAAAGCTTGCACCAACCCCCGACCCCAGGGGGAACTTGAAGTAAGCTAGACAAAAATCTGTTCTCTCAGCACTTTTTTTTTTTTTTGCGGTACACGGGCCTTGCACTGCTGTGGCCTCTCCTGTTGCGGAGCACAGGCGCACGATGTGGCACAGGCTATGCTGGCCTATTAAAAACCATTAGACAGAAGCTGTGTGGCTTTACAGTATATAGTTCTCACTCCCACAACTTACATTTTGATGGCATCTGTTACTCTCTGGAAGAAAGCCAGGATTTCTGAGTAAAATGTATCAGTCCTAACAATGTGAACATTATTATTCCAGAAAGCCAACTGAGAATGGAACAAGATCTTACAGTAATGACTAGAACTTTGAAACAAGAATTTTCATTGGCATGGTGGGAAGAAATCTTTTTATCAAGGTTATGAGAATCAGAGATGTGAGCATCCCTTTATAAGCTTCAAATAAATGCCTTAGGATGGGTCGCCATTTCAGAGAGGCTTCTATAGACTGAACAAAGCCCAAGTCACTTTGCTCTAAACATTTGGGTTTGCGGCATAATTCCACACTAAAACTTATTAATCAGTGTTGGGTTACAGGATATCCACATATTGACCAAAACACTTCTAGGTTCGCTGGCTGATGAAAAGTTAAAATCGTCTTTCGGAGCTCTCCTATGAAGATTGTTTTCCTCCTTTCTGGTTCTACTTTTTGATGAGTAAAATCTGGGTGGTAGGACCTACACATTATTATTCTCATTAGTTGTTATTATCAGTATTAAATAAGTTACAGTTTCGTGCCCGTCTGTCTAGGAGCGTGTTTCTCTGATTTACTCACTCTGTATAGTTTCCCTTGGAGCGCTTCATCCAAATCTGTGATTTCGGCTATCAAGTATACTCCGGTGGTGTATAAATTTTATGATCATTTAACAAATTTTTATTCAGTATCTACTACATACCACCCACTGCTCTATGCTCTGGAAATCTTCCCCCTGTGGTAGTTGATCTTTTCTAACTCCTTATGGGAACTGGAGACCCATCTATTCAGTTTCTTATTGGACATATGCACTTAGACACGCAAATTGTTCCTGTGCACTTGGACACTGATATCATCACATCTCAGCTGGCCCTTGAGGAACTCCTAGGAGTTGGGTTGGGCCCCACTGCTCAACCCAGCACCCCCAACTGTCCAAGGCCAGAGACTGAAACCTCTTTCCTCTTGTCTTCGGTGAGTCTTCTGCCTGAATCCTTTCATACTCTTCACTTCCTCTCAATCCGCAGTGGCATTTCATACCAGCTCTCATCACTGTTGCTAGGAAATGAAATCTTTCTACCCGTTTTTTTTTTCTTTTTTTCCTTGCTCCAGGAAGGCCCCCTTGAATACGTTTCCTACACTGTTATGGAACATACTTTCTAAAATGCACATCTGACCTTGTCTCTTTGGTTTAATATCTCTGAAGGGCTTCCCTTAGCTTTCAGGGTAAAGACTTGCGAGCACACAAGGACCTTGTGATCAGGCTCCTAGTTACATTTCCTCCTGGACAGCCTCACTCTCTCCCTGGACAGGCTGACCTGCTCCCTCCACCTGCTCCCTCCTCATTTACTGACTCACCCAAGCATCCAGGCCTGACCCCGTGAAGCCTCCCTGCCCAGGCTGTCTGCTCTGCAGCAGGCCCCACAGCTGCACTGGGCCATCACCACCCTTTATTTGATTTCTCTGCTGTATTTCACCAATGTTTCCTGAAGGAAGCTACGGTATTTGCCTCAACCTTGAATCCCTAGGCAGCCCAGTGCCTGGGGCACAGTAAGCACTCAGACTGTGAGCCTGCGTTTATTGGATGAACAAATCTTTCAATGATGGAAAAAGATTTATTGGTTTGCAGTTTTAAGGCATTCTGGATCATACCTCAACTACTGCAGCTTAAAGACTAAGGATTCTAATTCCTTAAAATACGTGTTGGAGAAGCAGAAAGAGATTTCCTCCTTCCAAAGGCTGTCTTTTGGTTGGGGTTTGGGTTTTTTTGCCCTCCCTTTTCTCCAACACTGAACTTAACATATATTTGACCTTAGTCATTCGACTTGATTCTTCACTAGGAGATGGAATAGCTAAAGGTAAAATCATATACAAACGTGCCAGAAAAATGTGTGTTTGGATCCTGGTTCAAACCCTATTTACTGGGCTTCCCTGGTGGCGCAGTGGTTGAGAGTCCGCCTGCCGATGCAGGGGACGCAGGTTCGTGCCCCGGTCCGGGAAGATCCCACATGCCGCGGGGCGGCTGGGCCCCGTGAGCCAGGGCCGCTGGGCCTGCGCGTCCGGAGCCTGTGCTCCGCAACGGGAGAGGCCGCAACAGTGAGAGGCCCGCGTACCGCCAAAAAAAAAGCAAAGAGATTACTTCTGCAGTGGCGCTGCCTGTTCTTATTCTCTAAAACAGGGTCATATAAGAATATTTTCACCCAAATACTAGCTGTAAACAATTAAGACATGATTTACTAAGATAAAAAAAAAAAAAAAAAAAACAAAACCAGGGGAAAAAAAAAAAAAAAAAAAACAAAAAAACCCTATTTACTGAGAACCTTGGATAAGTAATAAGCTTCTCTGAGCCTCAATGAACATAAGATGGGTATAATTAAATAGGATAACATGCAAAGCTGCTAGCACATAGTATACACTGAATTAGTTTTCTTTCTTTTTCTCTGCTTACACTTCCGCTTAGAGACACACCCTTCACCCGGAATATATTCCTCTCCATCCCTTCTGACAAAATCCTCATTTTTTAAGGCCCAATTCTCCTCCTAATCTTCTCTGCGTAGTTGTCCCTGGAGCCTCCAGCCAGAAAGGGCTGTCTTGTCACCTGGGTTCCAGTGCCTCAATGTCTTATTTACTTTGTTCAACAGATCTATGCTGAGTGTCTACTATGTGTTGGGCGTTAATTTAGGGGCTGGGAATCAGCAGTGAACGAAACAGATGTGTAAATGCCTGAGTCGTAGTGGAGAGGAATAAATATGTCAATAAGTATAAAAACAATATTGGGTCAGATGAATATAAGTGCTCTCATGGGTAACAGGAAAGGAAGTAACCAGAATGGGGGTGTAAGGGAGGGGGCCAGGCATGGAAGGAGCTGGGGGACAACAAGTGCAAATGGAAGGCATCCACACACCAAGGTACTGACCAGGGAAAAGTGTGGCATTTTCGATAAAAAGAAAAGGGCCAATGTGGTTGAACTGTCATGGGCTAAGGAAGGTGGGATGGAATGGAATTGGTGAAGTCGGCTGTGGCCAGATGGCATAAGGGGGCCACGGGGAAGAGTCTAAATTTTATTCCAAGTACCACTGAAGCGTTTTAATAAATCAGGGGTGTACTGGTATAATTTGTTTTAAGATTTCTCCAGCTACTGTGTGTCTGAACGTCTATTATCTCTCTCATGGGAGTTCCGATTGGCACTATAGTTTCTGGTGAATATACCTGTCTTTTCTATCACACTGTGGGTCTGTAAGGGCAGTGATGATGTTTTATTCTCGTTTCCATCAGTGCCTCATGCATAGTCTTTCCAGTAAATGCTTGTCAAATTAAATGGAAATGTCCTGTTCCTTCTTTCTTGCCTGCAACTGTAATAATTGTCATTGTAACCCTTCTAATCTTTGCAGGAAACTTGCAGTTGCCAGCTAGAGCTGAACGAGGACAGTTTCCATATGCGTATTCCTCTCAGGCCTTCCTGCCATTGTAGGCTTCTCTGCTGACTTCCTGTCTCCCAGCCAGGTTACTCCCAGCCCTGGCCTGCAGGGCACATTTGTGGTCCCTCTTCTGTAGAGCATGAAGTTTGTGCTGGGCACCCGCCCTCACAGGAAGCATTGCTGCTAGCTTTACACAACTAACAGCATCATCGTAGAACAACAGCACGCGCGCTGGCCACTTGCATGTGTCCTGCACGTAACCGACACAGCATCCCCTTCTGCTGGCTGTGTCCTCCCTAAGCCTCAGTTTCCTCATGTGTAGAATGGGGATAATCACATCAGACTGCCTCCCGGGGTTGATACAAGGCCTTTAAAGAGATCATGCATGTCAAACTGCACAGCATCCAGCAAATAGCACTCATCGAATGTCAATTTATATTAGTCATAGTACTGTTTCTGTTTTTTAAAGACTTTTTTGATGTGGACCATTTTTTTAAAGTCTTTACTGAATTTGTTACAATATCGTTTCTGTTTTACGTTTCGTTTTTTTGGCCAAAAGGCATGTGGGATCTTAGCTCCCCGACCAGGGATCAAACCTGCGTCCCCTGCATTGGAAGGCGAAGTCTTAACCACTGGACCGCCAGGGAAGTCCCATTAGTCATAGTACTGTTAGTGTGCATGATTTGATTTAATCCTGGTAGCAACTCTGCAAGGGAAGTCTTGTTATATACAGGGTCAATGTTCAGCTGGTTTGCATAGACATGGCTGTACTAGTTGCTAAAACTGTTGCAGTATCTCCCAGTTGCCAAATTACCTGCTGTCCCAAGCCCTCCAAATCCCGCTCCCCGACTCCATGACCCTGTAGCCTTCTCTGCCCAGGTTCTTTCCCTGGGATCGCTACCTCCCCCTTCTCCCCATGATCTGGCGGCTAAAGGGACAGGGTCTGGCACAGCAGGAGGCCTCCAGGTTCCAGACAATTCACCTTATTCTATTCTGAGTGCTGACTGTCTGATTACACTTCCTTCAATGATGGGTCATGTGAAGTTCAGAGGGAATAAGTCGTCATCGATCTTATAAATGGGAATCCTAGGAAGTCAAACTTCAGAATTTGATGCCCAGGTGCCTTCCCTGACGCTGAGCTTCTCCTTAGACACTGATTAGAAAAACTAACAAGAGCCACTTTAGCTTCTTGAACTTTGAGGACTATTACCCAGACACCAGCAGATTCCGTTTCTGATCAATTCAGGAAGCAGTCAATGACATCTGAGGGTCCACGCCTCAAGTGCCTGCCCTCGACCTCATTCCTCATCCCACTTCCATCCGAATCTCATTTAAAACAATTTGGCCCAAATCCTTCCACCCTCACTTCCGGCGCTGAGGACAGTCTTTGAGATGAAGACTCCGTGTACAGCCACACTGTTAAATAGTCACCATTTCTATCTCTATTTTCAAAATAAGAAGAGAATTAGAAAGACGTTAACGTGCACAAATATGTGGTAACTCATGGATTATAGTACGAATACTAAATAGGAAATTAGGATAATGTATAGGATAGGTCCCACAACAAAAATGAAATCCAGAGTTGGGAACTGAAAAAGATCCCTCTTAAGTAGAAGACACATGCCTGGATTTAAAATGTGGACAGTAGAGGTGGCATCTCCTTGTATGTAGACATTTCCTTCTTAATTGTGCATTCTGAAGCTACAGCCTCCCGCCCCCAGCTTGCCTTGAAATGTAAGCATTTTAAAAGTGTCTTATTATGTTCTAACGTCTTTAAAATAGGTTTTAAAGATTGAGCAGTTACATAATTGGCTTAATTAGATCCAGTTACACAATTAGCGTAAATTGGAAATAATAGGATCAGAACATATAATTTCATAATTATGACACAGGACAATAAGGCAGAAATTAAGTTGGCAAACAGTGCTAATGCAGGAAGGGTACATACAAATCTTAGAAGACTTGATGTCTTTCACGAGTCCAAATATATCCTCCCTCCAATAGTTACGGCTCAAAAATACGGTTTAACTAAACGAGATTGATTTTGAGTTCCAGACACAGAAAACAACATCTGGAAAATTCTTAGCTATTTTCCTTCCTTCTGGGTGACTACATTTCTTTTCTATCTCATTAAAAGGACAATCCCTCTCTTTCTGAGGCCTTAACAGATTATGCAAGGAAGAATTCATTCTGAAGGGTGAATTATGCTGAACAACCCACCAATGCGCATGCTTGCCCCTCTGCTAGGACAGCAGCTTCAGGGGCACTCCTGAGGATCTGTGTATATATGGGATGGGTCAGCCTTCAGAAATACTGAGAGAGACGACAGAGGGATTAAATTGCCTGTCTCTCAAATCAGCCACCCGATTTTTAATATTGCATTCATTATACTTGGTTCAGGTGGCATAACATTCCTGCTGTGTCTTTATCTTCCGATTTTAAAAGAGGGGAAAGATGACATTTGCCTAATGAGAAATTCATGTTCTCAACTCCTGCAGCTATTTTGGTGTATCTTTCCGTAAATTATGTCCAACTACCAGAGGGCTAAGAATAAACCGTTCTTTTGTTAATTCACTCATTATTTTATTTACTCATTGAATAAACGTTTTGAGCTTCCTGAAGGAAGAGATTACTTCTTATTTATCTTTACGTATCAAACCCACAGCACAGCTGCTAGCATGTAAGAGGCACTCAGTGTCTATCGAATTGCTTTTAATATATATTATAGCTATCATCTGCCCTGGTCTTACACAGAACAAAAGCTACTCTATTCCTGGTTGTGGCCTTCAAGAAATTTACAATTATTTTTTGTGTCACGACAATTATTATGTTAACAAAAACATGAGTTAATTGGTACAACCAGTATGGAGGTTGCTTAAAAAACTAAAAGATAGAACTACCATATGATCTAGCAATCCCACTCCTGGGCATATATCCAGAGAAAACTATAATTTGAAAAGATACATGCACCCCAATGTTCATAGCAGCACTATTTACAATAGCCAGGACGTGGAAGCAACCTAAATGCCCACCGACAGATGAATGAAGATGTGGTATGTATATATATGTGTGTGTGTGCGCGCGCGTGTGTGTGTATACGTACACACACACACACACAATGGAATATTATTCAGTCATAAAAAGAATAAAATAATGCCATTTGTAGCAACATGGATGGACTTAGAGATTATCATACTAAGTGAAGTAAGTCAGACAAAGACAAATATCATATATCACTTATATGTGGAATCTAAAAAAATGATACAAGCGAGCTCACAAAACATAAACAGACTCACAGACTTAGAAAACAAACTTATGGTTACCAGGGTGGAAGGGGAGGGGAGGGATAAATTGGGAGATTGGGATTGACATATACACACTACTATATATAAAATAGATAACTAATAAGGACCTACTGTATAGCACAGGGAACTCTACTCAATACTCTATAATGGCCTATATGGGAAAAGGATCTAAAAAAGAGTGGATATATGTATATGCATAACTGATTCACTTTGCTGTACAGCAGAAACTAACACAACACTGTAAATCAACTCTACTCTAATAAAAATTTAAAAACCAAAAAAAAAAACCCTCAAAAAACATGAGTTAAATTGTCCCAGCTGACATCCCTATGATGTCCACAAAGAAGTTTTAGTCAAGAATCAAATAAGCAGAAGAGCTTACAAGTGCCACGTGCTAAAATGAGAAGCTGGTCCCCACAAAGCCATGGTCACGGGGCATATGGTCAACCAGGGTCTGGGTTGCAGCCCAGTACACCAGAACACGTGGGCAGTTCTCTGAACACACATGTGGTACCTGTCCTTCCAGGCACCTCTGGTTTTGATCCCACTGTTTGTCAAATTAAGTACTAAATATTCCCAAAGGTCCTTAACATACCTCAGCAAACGAACAACTGAAAACGTCTCCAAAGTGTTAGAGAAACCTCTAAAAGCCTTGGGCATTTTTTCTAATGATCTCTATTTTGTTTGTTCCTCTTCAATATCATCCTATGAGTAATGGGAGAGGCAAAAGGGCTTAGCGATGCTCACAGGCCATTACTAGCACAGGCTGAGGGACTTATCCTCTTAGACCCTTTCCTCCTAGTTTACTGGATTCTCTTTCATTACTTTTACTTTTCTGCATGATCCTTTCTTTTCTGTCTCTTACTTTCTGTCCCCAATAAATACTAGCTCAAAATATCAATTCTCTTATCGAAAATGAGAGTTTGTTTGCCAGAAGAAAATATATTCCCCAAATGCCGTGCGTGATCTGTTCACATCTCCCCTAACAATATCCCAGAAGAGGTTTTGTGTTAATTCAAAGACTCAGACAGTGGATAGTCCAACAGCTTGGTGTAGGGTTTGAAGGCAGAAGTGAGGAAGTGTTAAGCTTCTGTTAATATTTCAGGGTCTTGATCCTGTCACTAGAGGGATGTAGAGGCACAAATGTATTTCCTAAGATTCTAACCCCTAGAAGCAATATATTAATTTATTTATAATGTATGTTTTAATGCACATTAGTATAAATATTCCTTATGGGACCTAGTAGTAAAGAATAAAGTTTGAAGTATTGGAGGCGAAAAAATATACAGAGGGAGAAACATCCCCAAACTTGTTATATTCTTGTTTTTCTCATTTCACCAGAAGACAGGAAACATTTTCTAAGGGCCTCTAGGTACAAACCAGGCTTAAAGTGTGTAGAATTCAGATGAGCTGTTTTGTGAACAAATGTGAAGGACTTCCTTATTTTATTTTGCATATAAATCCTTGAGGGTAAAAAGCTACATCAATTATGAAGAATTAAAAACTTCCTCTAAAGCTCTATTGATAAACAGGCACTTAAGTCAACTTGGTAAATGCACCTATTTTTAAGGACCAAATATTAAAGTGGTAGCAAAATGGAAGTTTTCCTACCAAACTGTTAAGAGTAGTTACCTTTGACCTGGAGGGAGAGAAAATGTAGTCTTTGAATTGAGCTACAGACATGCTCCAACTTGCCATGTGTTCTAAAAATCTTCTCTCTCTAGGAGGGTCAAGATTAGGAGGCCATAATCTCCAAGGAGCCTGGAGTAACAGATTTTCCAAACTGGGTTCATCAACTACAGATTTTTAGAAGTTTTCCAGAAAGGCTATTTCAGTAAATGAACACTCTTACCGGCAAGTGACTTTTTGTTTCCATCCTTCCAAAGCTTAATATCTCTTTCTTCTCCTGCCCATTAAAATCCAGGACCAGTGCCTGTTCTCTTGGGTGTGCACTGCTTGGATGAGAATGAGACAGTTCATGTTGCAATAAGCTTGTGGGCTGTCCTCCCTCCTGTCCTGGTTCTGGAGAGAGTTCTGACAGGAGAGGATGGATAGACACACGGATCAGTATGTCTTAAAAATTCAAGCACAAGAGCCCTGCAAAGTGCGGGTCTTAACGTGAAAGCTAAAGATGGGTCAACGTTTTTGCAGCAGTCTTCTCTCACAGTGAAAGTCACCTGGTGATTTCCTTATCACAAAATCCAAAGGCTTGGACCTGTCTCCTCTTTGCAGCAGTTGATGCTGTGAACTCTGACACGGAAATACTTATCTCTTGGCTTCTAACACACTCCATTGCCTGGTTCTTCTACCCTTTTCAGTGTCTTCTCTTCTACTTATTTTACTTGTCTTTCTCTTTTTTCCTAAATGGGAGATTCCCCCAGGTTCTGTCTCTGGCTTTCTCTTCCCCTCTCTCTGCATTTCTCCCTTCTCCCACCTCTTGCTAACCTGCAACTGTCATTCCACGTGGACGATCCCACTGAAAACTGTCAATTACTGAGTATCTACCATGAGCTGGACACTTTTAAAAAAAAATATTTTATTTATTTCCTTTATTTTTTTGGCTGTGTCGGGTCTTAGTTGCAGCATACGGGATCTTAGCTGAGGCACATGGGATCTTTGTTGAGGCACGTGGGATCTTTTGTTGCTGCACGCAGGCTCTCTCGTTGAGGCGCACGAGCTCACTAGTTGTGGTGCACGGGCTTAGATGTCCCACGGCATGTGGGATCTTAGCTCCCCGACCAGGGATCGAACCCTCGTCCCCTGCATCGGAAGGTGGATTCTTTACCCCTGGACCACCAGGGAAGTCCCGAGCTGGACACTTTTTACATGTCATCTCACTGATCTCACACCAATTTTCTCCCTTTTAGGTGAGGAGGCAGAATCTCAGGGAGGTTTGAAGACTCACCCGAGACATCAAGACCACACAGAAGATATGTGCTAGAGCCAGTGTTGGAGTTCAGATCTTTCTGGCTGTAAGGCCCACGCTGTTGTCACTACACCGGCCCTCCTAACCCATGACTCGGCCTCCGGTCTCATTTCAAAATCCACAAGTCTTCTTCTCTGACTGGTTTCTCCTCCTAACAGAGACTTTCTGAAACCGTTCACCACCTTTCTCCCAATGATCCGGCTCACAGTGGCGGGAGTGTCTGTCTCATCTCGCGGTCCTCCCCTTGCCCCGCTTCTCCACACCCACCTCCTAATCTCACCAGCTGCCAAATGCTACCTCTGATTTCATCTTTCCCTTCTCCCAACCAGCCGACACACAACTTCCTAAGCACTGTTCCCCAGGCCACATTCTTCCCTTAGGTAAAATCTTCGGTGGCTTCCCACTGCTGAGAGAAAATAATGTCCAAATACCTACACTTCTTGCTCAAAAGTTCAATCTACTTCTTGGGTCATATCTCTCAGAACTTCCTGACACGTAAAGTGTGTACCAGTGAAACCGGGCGACTAACTATCCCCTGAGTGTCTGAATGTCCCATTTCTATGCTTTTGTTCAGGCTGCTCTTTCTTACAGGAACTCACTCTGAATCCAGCAGACACTCCCCATCTGCACAAACTCTACCCCGTCTCATGTAATGCACACGCAGACACACACACACACCAATTCCCCTCCACCACCTTCCAGTTGGATGGCACTTTACATCTTTAAGCCTTCCCAGACTTCCATCTGTTCCACTCTTGGGGACCTTAGCCTGTTTTACTTTGGGTTTATTGCCCCCTCCTCTTCTTAGTAAGCTCTAAATCCCTTGGCACAGAAGGGACATTTCAGACTCCAGCGTATTCCCTGCAATCTTTTAGTCCGAGGGACATGATGGATGCCTGCCAAATACATATTAATTCAATTTAGTCAAACTTTGGTAAAATCTAGCAGTGTGAAGTCACGTTTTAAATGCAATGCTGTACATGATTCTCCCCTAGCAAGAAGAAACAAAATGTTTCACATAGTCTCTGAGCATCTTGAGATCAAGACTGTTTAAATGATGACTATGAGTGCATAGCCTCAAAATGATTACCTTTTTTCCTAATGTAGAAGGGAGAGAGGGCAGAAAAGGATTTGTGGAGAAAAAGAAACAATGTTAGGCTCTGCCCACTGTCATATGAAGAATGGAGAGAAAATAACTTATGGTAGAATGCACGTCAATAAGACAGGATGGCAAATGCTGAATGATAAAAATTCAGTTTACATGTAGCTCTCCTGTGACACATAAATATTGTCAGGTAAGGTAAACTACTGCAGTATTAACCTGTACTTAGTGAGATGTTAGCCTCTGAAAATGTTCTTTGGTTTTTCCCTATATTGTAGTTTATGTCTTCCTAAGTGGATGATAAGTTCGCAGAGGGGAAGACATAGACCCACTGTTACCTGGCTCTTCTGACACTTTGGTGTTTACTAAATGTTATCCTTGGGACTGAGCATCAAAGAGGGTCATGACTCTTCTGAGGTCTCATTCTCAAAGAGTTATTAACACAATTTTGGAGGATGATTTTTGAGAAGACATCCAATATATGGCTATGTTTATACACAAGAATTTATATCAGATTCAATGATACTCACTCCCTAATTGTGTATCATGGATACAAGAAAGTTGTAACTTGGACTTCTCTTTAAGCCTGTTAGTTTTAATCTTCTATGAAGCAGAAGAAAGTTCAAATCATGGACAACCACGCCCTCTGTGCAATGCTACTGATCTTAAGGAGGAGTTACAAGCAACTGGACGCAGCAAGATCAGTGCAAATCCATCACCAACACCAGTCAATCTATCCAAAATGTGTGCTGACAAAAAGCCAGTGCTCTCCCATTGGGACTGAACATTATCCTCTCCCGAACACAATTTAATTGCTTAAATCCTTAATTTCTGCAACTCAAGGAATTTCTTAAAGTATGAATCTCCTTTTGCCAATGGCAAAGTTCCAGGTTTGGGGAATTGAGACATTAGTGATGACAGGAGGCATGAGGTCAGAGGATGACAGACAGGACTGAATTCACTGCACAGAGAATTCTCCAGGAAATACCATCTGCACACCTGAGGCTTAGATTTGGTGTGTATAACCAAGAAGTCCACTAGGAACCAATGATTTAGCCAGGAGAGGGGCTCTTAAATGACTACCAGTCCTATTTAAAAGTTAACAAAATGATTGCTAGAAACTTTATGTTCTGGGAGAAAGGTAGGGTAGGGAAGGTGAAAGCAGACAAAATGCAACGTAGTCACAGATGCAAACCCTCTTCTCACTCACCACAATCATTTGAGCCACGTAACTTTCAGGTCCGGTGTATTCAGTTGGGTCTTTCACCTTCACCAGGACTAGGAAGTACAAATAATGCCACATATTGTGTTCTGACTTGATGTGCTCCTCAAAAGAAACCGTTTTATTATCAAACTTGTCCCTCTCGAGTCCTGCAAATCACAGCAGACACAATGTGTGTCATTTAATCAGCACTCACTTCTTGGCATAAAAACAGAACATAATAATTATTGTGAAAAAACGCTTTCTGAAAGAGCATGACAATTTAAAATGTTATGATTAAAAACAACGTAGTATGTAAGGCCTGCAGAAAAAAAGTCAGAGTTTTCAATTTCTTTCCTGTGGATCCTTAGAAATGCACAGTCCTATTATAGATGTAAAATTTGCAGACAATTTTAAATACAGCTGTATCAAAATTGTCAAATTAAACTGGACCGCAAGTCTAAGAAAAAGAAGTCAAAATGATTGTGCAAGAAAAAGCACGCTTGCTAATCAGGGCAGAAAGAAAGTGTCATTTTAACCAGAAACTTGGGTAAAAAGAGAAAAGGCAGCTAACAGTCATCTCTTCAAAACCACTTGTAAACAGTGAAGGGCAAACGAATGTCCACAGATATCTGGGCTCTGAGCGCAGTAAGGACTCACAGGCTCATTCCACCCCTTAGACTACTGTGTTCCAGGCATTTTGGGGAGGGGAAGGTCTGCTCAATTTCCAGGGCATATTTTTAGCCTCTGGAAGGACACGGAGCAGTAATCTCACTGGGTAGTACGATTCTTTTCTCTCAAAGGTTGAAGCGCAGATTAAAGGAAATGAATGGGGATGAAGAAAAACATCTATGGAAAAATGAATTATACTGCCAAGTAAAATGGGATGTCGGTATTCAGTCTGGTTTTGCAGTTCAGATACTGGAGGAGAAATCTGGAAATTGAATTCCAAACCTGGCTACTCTTTTCCTAAACATTTTTTTTTTTTTTAAAAAAAAGGTCATTTGGCCATTTAGGCATGAAGAAGACCCTTTAAACAATAAGATGCAAAACAAAGTACGATAAGTAAAAAACCTGTCCCCAATGAAGGCGTGACCCTTTAAATTATATTACTGGATATTTTTACGGGAAATACCATAAAATTTGGCTGGCAGATGGCTATGCCTCATCTTACTTGACCTATCAACAGCTCAGCATGCTTCAAATAAAATCCAGTCCTCTCCCCCAAACCTGCTCCACCCATGTTCTCTTTTCATTCCACGACAACTCCGTTCTTCCAGTTTTCAAGCCAAAAGTCTAGGAGTCAACCCTGAATCCTCTCTCTCTCTCACACACATGCCACATCCAATTCATGTTGAAATTCTTTTGGCTCTACCTTCAACATATACCCAGAATCTGATTGCTTCTCACCACCTCCATGGTTACCACTCTGGTCTGAGCCATTATCATGTCTCATCTGGATTACCCAAATAATCTCCAGACCCCTTGTTTCCACCTTTATTCTCTGTGGCCTATTCTCAACACAGCAGGCAGAGTGATTCTTTAAAAACCCGAGTAGGATGGTGTCCCTCCTCTGCTCCAAACACTGCAGTGGCTCACCTCCTCAGAATAAAGGTCAAAGTTCTTACAGTGCCCTACAAGTAGTGTTGCCGGGGAAAATACAGGATGCCCAGTTAAGTTCAAAGTTTGGAAAAACACCGAATAATTGTTGAGTTTAACTACATCCCACACAATATCTTTTTGTTAAGCCCTAAGTGATGTGGCCCTCCAGCCTCTCTAACTTTGTCTCCCTCTATCTTCTCCCTTGCTAACTCTCATCCAGCCACAATGGCTTCCCTGCTGATCCTTGCACCCAAACCCCTGCCTCAGGGCCTTTGAACTGGCTATTTCCTCTGCCCACAACCCTCTTCTCTCTGGTGTCTCTTTGACTAACTCACTTACCTTCCAGTTTTTCTCAAATCTCACCTTCTCAATGCGGCTTAACTTGATCACTTTATTTAATCCTAGAGCCTGCCTCTTCCGTTTTGCCGATACTTTTGATCGCTCTTTCCTTGTCCCCTTCCTTTTCCTAGGGTGCTTATCACCTCTTAACAGACTGAATATAGCCATATCAAAGGTGTTCTATTAAACTGGACCACAAGTCTCAATTACAGAGGTAAAAATGATTGTGCAAGAAAAATCCAGCCTGCTAATTGGCACAGAAAAAAAGGAGTATCATTTTATCCAGGAACTTAGATATGAGCTTATTATGTTGATTATTTATTGCATGTCCCTGGCCAGATATATGTGTCTCTTTTCTTCACCAATGGTCCCAATAGCTTAGAATATTGCCTGCTACACAGTTGGCACTGAATAAAATATTAATTGAGTGAATTAAGAATCTGTCAGTAAGAATATAACAGAATTGACGAGATGCAGAAAGAGTAGGATATAAGCAGAAAGCAGTGAGGCAGTAGAAGCTATGAACTGGCAGAAACCTGGAGGTAGAGCAGCAAGTAGAGAGAAACAATTAGAACAGGGAAGCCATTCTAGACAGAGAGAAAGGGGAAGCCAAGAAAAAAGCTGTTGGGTAATAGTGTATGGCGGGGCTGAGGTTCTTGCTTTAGTTTCATGAATAGCATCTGGCTCTCCATGATGGCTCTTTCCTTACTGCACCTCTTACCTTAAATTGCTCATGTATTGTTTCAATAAATTCTCATTACTTTAAGAAAAAAAAGAATATGTCACTCATAAAATATTGTTCCACTAGGATGGCTATAATCAGAAACAGATAATAGCAATGTGGATGACGACATGGATAACTTGGAACCCTCCTACACTACTGATGGAAATGTAAGATAGTGCAACTTTACAAAATAGCTTGGCGGTTCCACAAAAGGTTGAACATAGAGTTACCATGTGTACCAGCAATTCCACTCCTAGGTATATACACAAAAGAAAAACATGTGTCCACACATGTACATGAATATCCAGCATTATTCATAATAGCCAAAAAGTAGAAACAACCCAAATGTTCATCAACTGATAAAAAGATAAACAAAATATGGTATATCCATACAGTGGATATTTTTCTGCAATAAAAAGAAAGGAAGTACTGATACATGCTATAACATGAACCCTGAAAACATACCAAGTGAAAGAAGCAAGTCACAGAAGACCACATATTTTATGATTCCATTTATATGAAATGTCCAGGATAGGCAAATCTATAGCAACAGAAAGTAGATCAACGGTTGCCTAGGGCTGAGGTGGATGGAAGGTTTGGTGGGAAGGAAGGGAGCAGTGATGGCTAAAGGGTACAAGATTTCTTTTGAGGGCAATGAAAATGTTCTAAAATTGATTGTGATGATGGATGGAGAACTCTGAATATACTAAACGCACTGCATTATACACTTTAAGTGGGTGAATCATACAGTATGTGAATTGTACCTCAACAGAGTTACTACCAAAAAAAAAAGGAGAAAATTTTAAAGTAGCTTTCTCCTAGAATTCAATTCAAACAATTCCCTACCTGTTGCAAGATACATAGGACTATAAAGATAATGTCTACCATCAATTAACCTATAATATGGGAGAGGAAACAGACAACTTGTTTTATATTCTGAAGTGATATAATCTGCCAAGGAAACATAAAGGAGGACAAAATGAGTTCTGACCAGGTACATTTTAAAAGGTTTCAAAGAGGCATAAAACTTTAAATGTCTGGCCTATGAAACATGATCATGGCAAGTGGAGAAGAGACGAATGGTAAGAAAAGGTACTTAACTTTTATTGAGCACCTATTTATGCTGACAACTATAAAGATGTCCACATATGCTATAATAATTACAATAATCCGATCTGACCTTTTAGCATGTGAGGAAAGAGATTCAGAGGGATTCAATTAATTGCTCAAGTTAACACCTCTATTTAGTGGAAAAGTCAGCCAGTATTTAAAAAAAAATATTCCTGACTCCAAAGCCATGTTCTTTTGCCTCTGGGCTGAGGAAATAGCACAGCAAAGCTAGACATGAGAGTAAATGCCCTGTTTCGGGGACTGTCAATTCCTCTGGTGTGGCCAGGAGGGAACACTCAGAAATTAAGATGAAATGGTACATTTGGCACAAACCATGAAAAGTATTAAACACAAAGCTAAGGAGTCTGTGCTTTATGCTGAAGTTTTTTTTTTTTTTTTTTTTGCGGTACACGGGCCTCGCACCGTTGCGGCCTCGCCGGTTGCGGAGCACAGGCTCCGGACGCGCAGGCTCAGCGGCCGTGGCTCACGGGCCCAGCCGCTCCGCGGCATGTGGGATCCTCCCGGACCGGGGCACGAACCCGCGTCCCCTGCATCTGCAGGCGGACTCCCAACCACTGCGCCACCAGGGAAGCCCGATGCTGAAGATTTTTGAGTGAGCCTGGCATACTGGGAGCTGTGCTTTAAGTAACTCCCTGTGCCAGGATTTAGAGGAAGACTGTGAGAGAAGAGGCTAAGGGTAGGAGTCCAGGGGACTAGGACAGGGGAGGAGGGATATAAGGGAGGGAAACTGGTTGTCTTTTGTCTTCACTGGGTCTTGCTCTCTAAGCTTGATCATCCATTCCCATGGTTTCAGCCATAGTCATGCTGATGAGCTCTCGATCTTTATCCCCAGTACTGACCCTTCTTCTCAACTTTAGATTCTACTTCCTGCTGCCTCCTGGATAACTTATGAGCATGTCAAACTCAGCTCATCAAAGACTTGTTTCTTTAGCCCTTCTTCTTCCCCTCTGTTAATGAAATCCCTGTCCACCAGTGAACTTGAAGTCGCCCTCAGACTCGTGCACTGACTATCCACTCTGTGCACAACATGTCTTGTAGTCACTCTGATTTTCACACAATTCTCCAAACACACCAATGCCTCTGAAAACTCTACGCCCCCATCTAGTCTCTTTCCCACTTTACAGGAATTTCTTCTCCGACAGCCAACTCAACCACTGCCACAGCTCTGACTCCCTTGGTTGGTCCTCTCTGTGTCTTTGCTATGAAAATTGGTCTGTTTCTATCTTAGGCTCTACTACTTTGTCTGATTTATTCTTGTATTACCAGCACTTGGCATAGTAGCTGGAAAACAGTAGGCATTCAACTGAAGTTCACAGAATAATTGAATGTATCAGTAATAAAGATTGAAGAGGACTCTGGAGTAGAAACTGAAGAGGGCTTGATGTCCGATTAGAGGTACCAATTTAGGAGGAATCAAGGACTACTCGATATTCTGACTTGAATGACCAAGTTTAAGGTAATATCACTCAATCAAGAGGAAAAAAAATAGAAGGACAAGATTTTAAAGGGAGGATGTATTTGATTTTGGATGTGTTGAGTTTAAAATGCCTACAGAACAACCAGTGTTGGGATGTTAGGTAGGAAGCTGGAAATTCCAAACAGCATTCGATATAACTCTACTAGTCCAAGGATAAATGACATAAAATGCACAATGAAAGCCAGAGCATCAGATGAGACAACCAAGGGAGAAAGAAAGGAAGGGTAAGAGGAGCTCTGTGTGCTCAATACAAACTTTTCAGGAAAAATGTTAAGACTACACTTATGTTGTGTTTCCCACCCAGTATGACTAAGGTAAGGGAACATACCCACCCACTAGCCAGGCATCCACATTCCTCTTCTCTGCTTTATTTTTCTCCATAGTCATCATTTGACATTCTATGTATGCTGGAAAATAAGTTCCATGATGGAAGTGGTTTTTGTCTGTTTTTGTTCGCTGCAATACCCTAGCACTTAGCAGATGCTCAGTAAGTAACGGTTGAACAAATAGGTGAATGACTGACTTTCACACATAAGTATAGACAATAAAGATAATAAAATAATGCACAAAGTATAGAGAAGGGACTAATTACCAAGAGAAGAACAGAGATGCCCCTCCTCACAATTTAGCCTTTATTTCCTATTAAATCATCTAGAAAGATCTTTAATTCTAGGAACCTGACCCTCCTATGATAGGAGTTCTGACCTATCACCAAATCCTTTCTCCATTTTGTCACACCTGGTCTGTCGACATCTCCTTTTCACTGGATTTTTCACCTCTAGTAATTCAAAATTAATAGTTAATGTGGACAACAGAGTCAATTTGTTTCCATGTTTACTGCTTCAGCTCTGTCATGTGCTCATCATCACCTCATCATGACCACCTTCTGGACCACTAGCAACTGTTTTCTGAATCCCAACTCTGAAACATCTGGTTCACTGTCTTCAAGGCTAGGAAAGTCCCATTTGCTCTCACTGCCTGTCACAGTACCCACCTCTTCTGTTGCTACTATGGGCATCCTCGGAATACTCCTGGGGCCAACTCCTACTGTGGAGAATCTCTCCTCTGTTATTTGATACTATATCCCCCTTTGGATCACAATTTAACACCGAACTCCTCCAGGAACCATTTCTAGATTAATCACAACTATTTGATAGCCTACTAATACAACCCCCAAATATCCCGAATGTTTAAATTATTCTTGTAATTAAGTTCTTCTAATATATATGGTATATATTAGATCTTATATGTGGTAAGTGATTCCAGGAATGAATGCATATCTAGATATATACTTTATCACAACACTTCCCACATATTTCTGCCCTTTGAGGGCAGAGAATAAAGAACCCTTACGTTACTGAGGTCACAGGGATTAGCAGCTAAAAGAGCTTGAAAACACTTTTCAATATTTACGTAAGTTTCTATTTTATTTCAAATGTTCACACTAAATTTGTTCTACTTTACAAAGTATTTGTTCTAATATAAAAATACTATTTGAATTTGCTCTCAGGTTAACTCACCTCAATGGTCTCTCAAATTTGTTAATAAATGTGAAACTTCTGAAAAATAGGCCATGTTGATCTAATACCTTCTGATATATCACCCTATATCCCTGTGGACATGGGTATGCCACAGAAACAATACCATACATGTGACAAAACTTGGGATAACTTGGAATTAGTGCATCTAAGTTTTTTGTCTGCAGTATATAGCAATTTAGGACTTACTTGCTTTATCTTCCTTTTATAGGTTATAAGCCACATAAGTATAGAGACAATGTTAATTTGGAGGTGACTAATTGGATAGTCATTCATTAAGCAAATATTTATGAATGATCCCTAAGATACACTATGGAAGCATAAAAATGGATAAGATGTAGATGTGGATTTCCTAAAGATGAGAAGTGATCATGTACTGAGAGCTTACTCTCAGTTAAGCATGGAGCTAAGAATTTTTATATACAGGATTTCATTTATACCCACCACAACCCCAAAACATGGCATTATATTCCTCACTTTCAAGGTGAAAGGAAACTTGACCAAGACCACATAGCCAGGATGTGGAACCAGTGTAGACCCATGTCTACTTGATGGTAAAGTTCATATACTTTCTATAATATGGTAAGGCATAGTATACAACAGAGGAGATGAGACAATGAAAAATATGTACAGTACTATATAGCTAATTGTGATTGACAAATTTAGAAGCAGATGTGTTTGCTTCTGGTTAGTGAGACCAGAGAAAGCTGAATTCATGGAACAACGGCTTTAGATCTGGGTCTCAGAGACAGGGCAGTAGTTCAACAGCTTAGGAGTTTGGGCATTCCAAACAGAAACACCATAACTGAGAACACATGAGAGAGAGTTAAAGATGAGTAATGCAGTTGAACCAGAACCTGAGCCATAAATGGGAGAACAGTGGATGGAAAGGCAGGCAAAAAAGAAGGGACCCAATTGTGGGGCACCTCATATGCCAGGAAAATCAGAATTTTAGAGTTATAGACTGTACAATGTTATTGATAGGGTTTTGAGTAAGGAAATGAGCTCAAGGTGGAAAATTCTGTCTGGCAGCACTGAACAGTCCATTTGGGGGGTATGAGCCAGGGTGAGCCTCAAAAACCAAGGTGTGGCTGTGGGAATATGTGGAAGGAAGTGAGACTGTGAAAGCAGATTCATTACCACGTGGTAACTAGTGCACCTGGAAGAGGAAAAGGGAGATGCTTAAAATGATGGAGAAGTTCCCAGCCCAGTGGGGGTATCATTAATTGCAATACAGAAGACAAGATAAGTTGCCAGGTTAGAGGAAGGAGATGGAAAGGCATGATGCACTGGTTTGCAGACATGGTAAAATTGGCTGCCAGGAAGCCATATCTTTTTAAATGTCAATCAACCATGGAAAATAAAGAACAAAAGCCTGGAGAGAGGTTGGAGCCCTGGCTGCATATTTGGCAATAATCTACATAAGGGCAGAGGGAAGAGACAAGGAGTCCATGATAAAATCAGAACCTCTGATCCAGGGGTTGGGAGAAAGACTAGAGCCTTGTGATAGACCCAGAGAACATGCAATCTGAGCTAGAAGAAAAGGTCAGCAGGAAGTTCATGATGAGATCTGAGACAAACATTTCAACTTGGTGCTGAAGGTTATTGTGATATTTAAAGGAACTTACAGGCTACAGGCTTTTTGATAACTGTGAAAAGCCAGAGAGAATTTTGACATTGAAGGGAAAGCTCAGAGGAGCAGAAATAGGGGTGAAGTGACACGCTTATTTTGCTGTTCACGTTTTTTTGTTGTTATAATAGGGGGGACAGGATCATGTCTTAGAATGAAGCTCAGTCTACAGATAGATTTTTCCAAAGAACCCATGTTTCGGAGGTAGTGTGCTGACATAACAGTTATTACGATTGTGAAGAAAAAGGCTTTGAGGAAGCAGAGTAAAGGCAAGACCATGAGACACAGGAAGATCTTCAGAGGTGCTCCCTTTCTTCCTCTGTGGGACTCACCCTTCTATATAATAACTCTCTTCCCCAAATCTCCCAATTATTGCACAACATCGTTCTGGCGCCATGTCAATCTTGTGTTCCTCCATCTAATCTACACATATGAAGAGAAGACTCTTCTTTTTGTGGCATTTCCTTCCAGCAAGTCCCTCCTCAGCACTGTGCAATCTGGTATCTGCCCTTACCTTCCTGGAAACTCCTCTCTAAAACCTCCAAAACCTCCTAAACGAGAAATTCAAAGGCTCTGCTTCAGTTCACGTTACTGCTTTGACACAGCTGATAATCAAATCTTTTGTTCCCAAGGGTATTTTCTCCCCTCACTTCCACGTGCCACACATGTCCGGTTGTCCTCACACCACTCGGGCTGGAAAGGTTTTGTGAGTGTGTGATCCCCTTTCTCTCTCAACTTTTCAATGCTGATGTTTTCCACGTGAGCTCCCGTCATCTCTTCCTCTCACTTGGAAGCCTTCCTCCACACTCCAGCTTTTTCTATGCCATACGGGCTGAGGATTCCCCGATACTGTCTCCTTCTCTGAGGCTCAGACCCATATGTTGACCTCTGTGCTGAGTGTATCCCACTGGGCTGTTCAGTAGATACCTCAATTTCAGTACTTCCAAAGCCAAATTCAGTATATGCCTATGTAAAATTGTTTTTCTTCTTCTATTCTCAAACTCAACTGTTGGTACAGCCATCCACCCAGGCACCCACACTCTCTCATATATCCATTCCAAACCAAACCATCGAGATTTAAAAATTCTATCTCCCCAATATTTCTTAACTTTGTCTTCTGATCCTGAATACTGCCACCACTACCTCTCCTGGATCAAGGTTTTGTTACCTCTCATGGACTATGACAATAACCTTCTACCTAGTTACTATGGCAATAACCTTCTACCTAGTTACTCTGCCTCCAGTATTGTCCCCTGATGAACAACTTCCCATAGCTGCCACAGTGCTCGAAAATAAAAATTAGACCCTGCATCCTCTGCTTAAAATTCTTTAATTGTTCGCCATCTTCTATAAGTCCATAGGATGAAGTCCAAGCCTTCTAATATAAAAGGCCACATATGATCTGGCCAATCTCTTTTGCTGGCATTGCCCTGCTCTGAAACTTACACTCCAGAAACACTGAGCTGTTTACAGGAAATGAAGATTCTACTCACGCTGTTCACCCCTCCACGCCTTTCCTTCTGCTGG
This sequence comes from Lipotes vexillifer, assembly GCF_000442215.2. NCBI lineage: Eukaryota > Metazoa > Chordata > Mammalia > Artiodactyla > Lipotidae > Lipotes > Lipotes vexillifer. The sequence goes on from NW_006770652.1 coordinate 2,813,145, forward strand.
CCACTCTGCTTCTGCCCACTTGGGTATGGCTCTCTCCCTTCCATCTTTTTTTTTTTTTTTGGCCGCGCCATGTGGCATGCAGGATATTAGTTCCCAGACCAGGGATCGAACCCGTGCCCCCTGCATTGGCAGCGTGGAGTCTTAACCACTGGACTACCAGGAAAGTCCCTCCCTTCCACCTTTTACCATCAGCTCCATCACCATTTCTTCTAAGAAACCTTTCTTGACTCTTCCTCGGCTGCCCCCTACCACAACCCAACGAGATGTTAACAACCTGTAAACTTCTCCATCATTTCCCTTAATGCATTAGATAGCACTGATATTTACTGTGTCTGTATTCCACAACAGATTGTGGATACCCCGAAGGGCATATCTAATTTGTGTTTGTTTCCTTGGAATAGAGCTCATGATCACAGGTTAATATCTGGCATACTCCCACCTGTTGGAGGGATGTTGGAAAGGCTTGGGAGAACCATTCAGTGAAATGAGACAGTTGATAAAAGGTGAACCAAGGAAGGAAGGGGATTTATTGTGGGTCCAGTTTAAGTTATATAGCATAAACATCGTAGTGAGGCCCTTATGTTTGTTTCGTGACTTTTATCAAAAAGATTCCTCAGCTTGACGTGGAAAAATAGATGGTGAGTATCACCAGGAGTTGGTGATTATTCAAGGAGGGGGAAGGATCCTAGGGCGACTAAGCCAGCTACAGAGACGACTAAAGCCAGAAAGGGCTAAGGTCTATGAAGCAGAGGGTAGAGCCAAAGGAAATAATGAGGACAAAGAGAAGGTTGGGTGGGCCTGAGAGAGCTAACGATAGAAGAAGAGGAGGACAGGGTGTGAGAGAGAGAGGGAGGGAGGGAGGGAGAGAGTGACGGAAACTGAGAGAAAGCACAATTCAGAATCGAAAACAAAGTGCTGCCAGTGAGTAGAAGCTCAAGCTGCTGGTAAAATCATCTGTGGATTCATAACCTAACAAAATGAAATAAAAATAATTCTATTGTTTAATCAATAGGTTATTGTGATTAAAAATCTGTTTGCCAGTTGGTGGAACCTTTTGGTATTTTGTAACACATACTATAGTCAGAGAATCACACAAATTGCAGAAATAATGGCAAGTTAGCTTTGGGATGTAATTCTTCTGCTTTTTCTGGAAGCAGAGTATCCCAGTCCAATGCTCAGTTACATAATCTGAATTTTGTCCAGCTTTCATTTTGAAATAATTTTTCCCAAAGCATGGCAAACAAAAATCATTCTAGTCCCTCCTTTCTACTGGGCAGTTTCTTTCTCTATTATTTTAGTATCTTGAGAACACTTACCACAGATGAAGCAGGTTGTCTTTAGAATTTCTTCTTTTTTCTGTTTTTCACTTCTGAGATCCGCAAAAGTATCAATGATAACCCCAAAAATCAAGTTAAGAACGATAATGATGACAATGAAATAAAAAAGAAGGTCATACACCACTCGGGCAGCAAACAAGGGTTCCTGAAATAAAAAATTTTAAAACATTAAAAAAAAGCCCATTGTGTATATATACATATACACACATTTTCGAGGCATGTTGATTTAGCATATTGTCTAGCAGAAAGTATATATTCAATCATTGTTTGCTAAATATGAATAGTATTCCAAGTTGGAAAAATAAGACCCACTTTCTATCTTCGTTTTCTTTTTTTTTTGTTTTATTTGTTTTTTTCAGTACGCGGGCCTCTCACTGTTGTGGCCTCTCCCGTTGCGGAGCACAGGCTCTGGACGCGCAGGCTCAGCGGCCATGGCTCACGGGCCCAGCCGCTCCGCGGCATGTGGGATCTTCCCGGACCGGGGCACGAACCCGTGTCCCCTGCATCGGCAGGCAAACCCTCAACCACTGCGCCACCAGGGAAGCCCCGATCTTCGTTTTCTTTAAGTGTTGTGAGGAAAACTGTTCCAACCCGTGTCCTGCATCGGCAGGCAAACCCTCAACCACTGCGCCACCAGGGAAGCCCCGATCTTCGTTTTCTTTAAGTGTTGTGAGGAAAACTGTTCCCAGACCCCTTCCATTCCCTAGGACTTGCACTTTTCCTCTCCAAGGGAGGGACTTACTGTGTATTAAAAACCACTTTACATGTCATTGTGCTAAATGCATTTTGGTGCAGTGGGCCCCTATCCCAGAAGCTGCACAAAAGGTAGACAAATACCAGTCCCAAAGGTCAGAGATCAGAGATTTGAGGAGGATATAATGATCTGTCCATTTCTGGAGTCGGTTTTGTTCTTGACCTTATAGAGTTAAGTACATTCAACTCAGGCTTATTTCTACTTGACAAATGGTATTAAAATACACATTAGAGATCAGATAGCCTAGATGTTTCATAGATGAGAAAACATGAGATGAACGGACAACGTGATACGGCTGGCCTGTTGGAGGACTGAGATTATTCAAGCTCCCAGCGTGGCACTTGAGACGCTGTAGCCAATGAGAAATTTTTCAGCCTTGCCATTTGAATATACGAAATCCTGTTAGAATTTGTTCAAATTTGATATTCCTCATCGATAAATAATAGAGGCTGTTCCTATTCAGAGGCAAAGAGTAAATCTTCATGCCTGAGAAACCTGATAGACAAAAGGCAGCCTGGTTTCTGTTATTTACGTAACAATCAACTCCTCCATAAAGACTATAGTTGAAATATATATAGTCGAATATAACTCTGTCCACAGTTCAAAGGTGTACAGAGTTCATGACTCTACTAAGATACACAGATTTCTAGGACATTAGCTGTTTCTATGTAATCCCAGTGTACAGCGAATTGGTTTCAATGGCCACTGTGATACTGTTAAAGCAAACAACATAACGTACAGTACCCTGAAAACAAAAACCATATTGTAAATGCTGTTAACAAAGGTTAAAACAAGATCATGTGCTTCTTGAAAAACCATTTTTCTCCAGCTTTTACTTCTTTTGAGGGTCTTCTCAGCACATCTCCCACACCACCGCCGTTCCTGAGGCCCTGGTTCAGGACAGTCACGATGCACATAAGGAGGGTGTCACACGTTCTTTCAATTCCATCTTCATATTCCTCAGCAGCTACAAAAACAAACAAGTCAAACAGTACAGCAACCTCATGCTTTTAAAACACACTCTTATGTACTGTCAAAGATGTATTTCTTTATAACTGTGTCAGGACACAGTTTTCTGAAGGGATATAACACATTATTTTCCATGCGGCAGCCCGTGAAGCCCATGACTGACACAGACTCATAAAGCACGCATATAATATCCCCAAATCATTTTTTTCTTCCATCGGTGGAAAAGGACAGAATGAAAAGGACAGAATATAAGAAAGCTAATATTCATTGCGCATTGTTCTGATGTGGGGAGATTTCAGTAAGACCTTCTGAAAACACAGTCAACTCACCCAGGAAGCAAAAGTATTGCGGGGCGGGGAAAGAGCCTGTACAAGGAAGCTAGGTGAACCCAGCTTTAAATTCGACTCTGTTCCAGAACTGGGACTTGGGCAAGTTACTTAATCTCAACGTCCTCATCTGTAAAATGGAGGGATTAGACCCTTCAGAGGGTTATTTAAGGATTATATTTAAGGTATGTAGAACACTTTGTACAGAGATTGGCATATCCATAGTAAGTTAAGGGCTCACAAATTGGGGCAAATACTGTTTCATTTCTTCAGTAAGTGTCTGAGCTTTCTGAATGACCAGCATGCAGCTACAGATAAGAAGCACGATGCATTTATGTAAACAATTTATTTCATGTAAATAATTTATTTTATGTGAATGTGCTTATGTGAAAATATTTAGGGACAAACGGAGAGAGATAAAAAAGTATAACGTGACAGAAAAATTCCTAGTCTTACTTTGTTTAAAGATGAAGTTACCAAATATGGCAGCAATCTCTCAGTCATTTAAAATAAAAAATTCCCAGCAAATTGGATACTAGAATCAGGATTTCCTAAGTTAAGTAAGCAGAAATGTACTTTTCTTGTTACAAGATTAAAGAACCATAGTGGCACTGAATTTTGGAATGGTGTAGCTGGTCTGCATGTCACAGTGTGAATGTAAAAACAACCACCACCAAAGGAAAAAGAAAAAGAATCCTTCTGTTGATAATTTTGTGTACCCGATCCACTACAAATAGCCTGTCTGGTACTTTATTATGAAAGGGTTGATTTTCTCCTTGTAAGCTGACTTTAACATCACATGGACGAGGGATCTGGCATTTTCCCTTTATTCAGAGCTGCTTCTTTCTAAAACATACTCCTCAAGAGGAGGGTGGAAGTCAGAGATGGGCAAGCATCAAATGCAGCATCAAAGATATCAGCAGAGTCTGCGCTGGGCCACTTCCCGTAGAGGTGAGCACCAGGGCACATTCTGACTTAGAAAGTAGAAGAAATAAAACCGCTTTTGGAGACAGGAGACATGAGGAAGAAGCACAGCTTGTGGTGCCAGCAGTCGGAACAGCAGAAGAGGCAAGAAAGGCAGAGAAGACAGTGAGAAAGCTCAGTCTGCAAAGTGCCTGGCTAGGCCCCCGCCCCCTGGTGGTGGTGATGGCCAGGAAGAACGCGAAGAAAATAGTTAGAAGTGCGTACGAGAGTTAAAGGAATTCTTGAAGAGAAATATGGTTTTCCAGCAATGCAGTCACGTGCAGTATGTCTATATACTACTTTGGCACGGTTAGACTTTCAATCAATCTTCTATCTGGTGGCAGGACCTTCATTCGTTTGTTTGATCAGCAACTACCTGGTCATGTGACACCAATGTTTACTAAAGACTGATTAAGTACCAGATTAATCAGTTTATGGAAGCTACAGGGAAGTGCTCCCATCTCTCCCCAATAATTCAGAAGTGAGGTTGTTTGCTCTTTAATAAGAGGTGAGCTAGTAAAATCCACACACGATTCACATGATTAGCCATTGTGAAATAAAATAGATTGGCTGCAAATACATAAAGAGAACTGGCTTTCTGTGTAACATGTAAACAGGGGGAGAGTGCCCAGGTCAGGGTCAATGTCAGCCATAGTCCAGTCCACTCACTCCATAACTAGTGCTTGGGCATGCCAGTTTTACACAGTAGCCTCTAGGAGCTTGGTTAATAAGGTTTTACCTTTGTGAGATGGATCTACTCATAATATGTTAAGCCAAGTTCCCAGGCCTTCAGGCTGAGAGCCAGGCCCTGAGTCACGATGAATTCACCTAAATAAATGCCACCTTGTGGAGACCTACCTACATAACCAGCCTTCCCCATGCCAAACCTGCTTCATTTCAATATATCAAGAGCCCTTGCATTAGGTGCTAGAAATACAAGTGGGAAGATGAAAGTGCTGCAGCCCCCAGGAAACTTATGGTCCCCTAGGAAATGTGGGCAGCAGATGAACAAAGGCAGTGCAGTACCATGGGTACTAAGGAGGCAGGATGGATGAGCATCTCATGGGCTGGGGTGTTGGGGTCAGCATCCTAAAGGAGGGGGCACCTGGGCTGAATATTGAAAGAGGGCATGGTTGGCCAGTAAGATCAGTGAAGACATTCCAGGCAGATAAAATGGGATGAGCGAAGGCAAACAGGCATGAAAAAACATCTGGAGTGCCTGGGGAACGGCAGGTAGATTGGGATGCCAGGGCCTCTGGGGTATGCAGATGAGTGCGGGAGCTGTAAGAAGAGAAGTAGGTAGGGGCCAGATTATGGAGAGAATCATACACCAAGCTAAAGCGTTTAAACTTTATCCTGAAAGCTATGGGGAGTCACTGGAGAATTTTAAACAGAAGAAAGGTGATTTAGCATCTAGCTGGCAAAGCAGTATGAGATAAAACATGAACTTAAATAACAAGACAAACTGTAACACATGGTAAAAGCCACGAGAGCGGTGCAAAGAGATCAGAATAGAGAGAGAACTTGTAATACTAAGGATAATGAGAGGGGAGTCCCTCAATGGACTAAGACAGCAGTAGATAGGCATTTCACATGGCACGGGCAGAGAGCCCCAGAGTTAAAAAAATTGCTTATATGATGAAGAGCCAATAATACCAGTATGTAGAGGAATGTAAGATACGGCTGGGGATAAACTGGCAGCTCTCTGAAAAGCTCTAGGGAGTTTGGATTTTAGTTGGTAGGTAATAGAGCATCATGGACACTTTGAGTTGTGGGTAAGGAAGGACATATTCAAAGCAGTGATTTCTGACAAGTAGCCTAGTGGTGATATAGGGGGTAAATTGAGGAGGAGAGAATAACTGGAGGTAGAAAGACCACTTAGGAGGCAGCTGCAATAATTCAGGCATGATATGCTATGAGCCTCGACCAGAGTAGTGGCTGTGAGAATGGAAAGGATATAAGATCGGGAGCTGACGGGACTCGGTATGAAAGAGACGGCAACGTGAAGTAACAGACTGAGGCTTCCAGCCAGCGGTGACCTGGGAAAGGATGGTCTCACTAAACCACAGAAACAGACCATCTGGAAGGAGGAATTGGATGCCGGGGCTTTGATGAAGACAAGGAAAGAATCTCAGATGATTTTTACGTTTATCGGACAAGAAGTCTTTTAAAAGGCTAGAGAGGACAAGAGCTGGGAGAGTACTGTGATCCAGAATTAAGGAAGACAATAATTTAAAGATGAAGAGAGTATCAAAAAACATCAGAATTACAGAAGGGTCAAAGGCAATGAGAAACAAGAAAAGATCACTGGATTTAACAATTAGGTCATCAGGAAAAGCATAGGAAGATGTCATAGGAAGATGGCCAATAGTTTAAGAGAAGATGGTTGATTCAGAAATTGGAGAGAGTGTAGGTCAATTGTTTTACAGAAAAATTTAGTACTGAAAGGAAGGAGATTAATAGGATATTAGTTTGGGGGGATAAGAGAATGCAGAAGAAGGTTCAGTTTGGACCCAAGAGTGTATATGAGAAGAAAGAGAACAGATGGTAGCAAGGAAAAGATTTCAGGTGCAAGAATAATGATCTAGCTAATGGTGGCAAAGGGGTAAGGATGAAAACAGAGGTGGTTATAAAAGAAGTGAGAGGACACATCCTTGTTTACATGCCTAAAGGAAGAATTAGTGGAAATAGACTTTAAGGTGGAGACATTTTAAAAGAACTAAGTATATTCATGTAAAGAACTCAGAACATCGCTTGGCATATATTTAAGGGTGTAATAAATTCCAAGTATAATTAGCATTATTATTGATAGATGGCTGTCAAATCTCACGCAAAGTTATAGTTTTAATATAACCAACAAATTCTATACTTAAACAATATGAGGTTAAATTATCCTCATTTTCAGTTTAGGAGTATTAGAAAGGATTTTTTCTTAATTCATAATAGGGGTGTTTCATATGAGGAAAGGAATAAAAATATATTCTATTGACTCTGAAATACTTCCCGCCGATCTGAGGTGTTAGTCTATACATTTTTCTGGACATGCATGAATAAAAGTATTTATTAATGCCATTTTTTCTGCTTTAACAATTAAATTATTCCTTTCTTTAATGGTTTCTTAGAAGCAATAGATTGTCATTGAGACATATTTGAAATTCTGAGTACAACTGAGAACCTCTTGTTTCTTGGCCTTAACCTTTAATCACAAACACCTCAATATGGAATTGCTGATCTTAAAAAACTTTAGGAAAAAAAAATTAAAAACACGGGGTACCCAGTAGGAAGCCAAAGGTAGAGTGACATAAAGACTGACCAGTTCTGCCATACATCTATCTTTTTTATTAAAGTAAAATACCAAACTATATTCAATTTGAATAACTCATAAATGTCGGACATCTGTAAACCTCTTTTTTCCTGTACATTCAAATGATTTTTACTTAGAAAATAATTGCAAATAACTTTTTTGCCTCAAAAAAGCCTTACTTTTCTAGAAAATCAGTTTTGGGGTTTTTTTTAGGAGAACATTTTTGTCTAGGAAATCAGGGAGGTCTGCAGCAAATGAAATAAAAGATTTCTGTTTTTTTATTCAACTGCAGTCAGTTGCCAGTTGCCATGAGAATTCACTGCCTCTGGGAGGATGACTCTACCCGCACCTATGGAGCCTCCGCAGCAGCTGGCTGCTCAGCCTTCCATTCCCCGAGGCTTGTTATCATGCTGCTGCGTGTGTCTGGGCCTTCTGTAATGCGGACCTGCTGTCCACTAGGTAACAAACCAAGGCCTTCACAAATGCACGCTAGGGCTTGCAAATTCAAATTTCATCCTGGGGCTTCCCTGGTGGCGCAGTGGTTAAGAATCCGCCTGCCAAAGCAGGTTCAAGCCCTGGTCCGGGAAGATCCCACATGCCATGGAGCAACAAAGCCCGTGCGCCACAACTATGGAGCCTGTGCTCTAGAGCCCAAGAGCCGCAACTACTGAGCCCGCATGCCACAACTACTGAAGCCCGTGAGCCTAGAGCCCGTGCTCCACAACAAGAGAAGCCACCGTAATGAGAAGCCCATGCACCGCAACGAAGAGTAGCCCCTGCTCACCCGCACGCAGCAACGAAGACCCAACGCAGCCAAAAAATAAAATGTAAATAAAATAAATAAATTAAAAAAAAATTTCATCCTGGTCTTAGACACAGCAAAGTTATTTTTACATCTAAGTGACACACGCTGCCCCACAAACACCAGGTTCTGGCTTTCGTTCTACTTTTGCAGTTAGACACACGTGGCCAAGATTTAAAGGTGGCAGGGGTTACAAGGTCAGATCCGCAGAGTTTTCAATCAAATGGATTTTGTCACTTACCATGTCAAATGTGAGAAGGTCACAGAAGAGCGAGCAGATTAATACAGGCTTTCCTGTAGTTTTTAATACTGATTTACAAATGATCCCTAATCGTGAAAAGCTACTGCCACCATCTCTGTATCCCACCAGCGTCTCTGTCACACCGCCAGTGCTGAAATCCCTCCAGGATTCTTTCCTCCTTACTCTGGGAGCTTTCCGTGCAAAATCATACCCACAGCTCCCAGTTCAGGTCAGCCTAAAAAAAAAAATGCAGACTTTGCCCCTGGGGCAATATGCCTGGAAGAATTGTCCCCTTTTGTCCACAGGGAAAAGGGAAGTTCTGTTCTTTGTGTAATGTATTAGGTGAAAATGATGGGTGATAGCAGTATTATGGGAAGTCTTTAATGCGTTTGCATTCGGAGGTATAAACAAATATCCAAACAGACTTTGTGACAGAACAGACTTTCTCAGCCTCAACACTGTAGACATTTGAGGCTGGATAATTCTTGGTTGGGGGGAGTTGTCCTCTGCATTGTGAGATGTTTAGCAGCATCCCTGGCCCCTACTCGTTTGCTAGATGCTAGTAAAACTCCTCCCAGAATTATGACAACCAAAAATGTCTCCAGACATTGCCAAATGTCTGGGGAAGAGGGGAGAGAATCAACTCCAGTTGATAAATACATAATAGAGAAGATTTACTTTTTTTTAAGAAATTGCCTTCAGAAGACAATATGCATAAAGAACATCTATCCAAGCATTCTATGAGGAAGGCAATATTAGGCAGAATTTTAACCATCTCTAAATTTTGGTTAGGAAAGAAATAATTTATAGAGATTAATCCTTTAATTAGGAGGCAATAAAATTTAGAAGGTTGGAGCACAAGCCTTGGAATCAGAGACCTAGATTTACTAGCTGTGAACGTAATGTCTGTGTCCTTCAGTGTTTTTACCTATAATATGAGGATAGTTAGCAGAATCTATCTATCCTTGGACATGCTTCAGGGCCTTCACTCATGCTGTTCCCCGGGCTCAGAACGGCTCCTTCTTTCTCTTGGCCTTTCACCCTCCAAGTCTCAGTTTAAATAATCCCTCCCCAGAAGGGCCTCTCTGTTTATCTACAGCTAGGCTCTCTTGTGATTACCTATCATAGCACTATTTGCAGTACCATATTTTGTAACTTTTTATGCTTCCCTCACTATTTTATAGTTTCATAATGTCCAGGATTATTTCTTTATTCAACACTGTCTTGAATATGGTGGCTGGCCCACAGTAGAGGCTCAACAAATATTGCTGTATGAATGCACAGAGTTTTTATAATTATTAATATCATCATTGTCATCATCATTGAGGATCTGTACTGATCTGACTTAACTAAATTCCTATTTTACAAAAACACTCACTTCATTCTGTTAAATGTTAAGATCAAAATGTCACCATGAGTAAGACTGTATGAAACAATTACACTAGAATACCTGGTTGAGCATCTACAACAATGCCTGGGAAATTGTATAAAGACTAAGCTTTGCAGACTTGCACAGAGTTGGGCGGCAACATCCTGGGATGTGTCCATACGTGTATGACCGAGAGGATCTCATTCTCGGAGAGGGGGCTTCAGCAGCTCCCTCACTGTACCTTAGGGCTTCTGGATGCCAAGGGCTGGATGAGCACTGCTGGCTCAGCTGCTGTGCTGGGCCCCTGGGTCAGCCGCCTTTATAGACTCTGGCAGGAGGAACACTAGCTTTGTTTTTGGTTCACTGGCAAACCAATATTTTGGTATCTTAAAATCAAACCACTGTTACAGTGTATTTGTTTTTTTTGTTTTTTTTGTTTTTTTTTTGGCGGTACGCGGGCCTCTCACTGCTGTGGCCTCTCCCGTTGCGGAGCACAGGCTCCAGATGCGCAGGCCCAGTGGCCATGGCTCACAGGCCCAGCCACTCCGTGGCATGTGGGATCTTCCCGGACTGGGGCACGAACCCGTGTCCCCTGCATCGGCAGGCGGACTCCCAACCACTGCGCCACCAGGGAAGCCCAGTGTATTTGTTTTTTAAAAAAAGTAAATAATTTTTAGAAGAGCAAGGCAGAAATAGGGTTACTCTACTTGGGACCATGTTGTTAAAATGCTCACGCTAACAAGAAAGTAAATTTTTTAACATACTCTTTTTCATACTCTGTCACAGAGAAAGAATGTTGAATTAAAAAAGAGATAAGTACTTACAACAATAAATTGATGTTCAAGGTGGCCGACAGATCCTAAGAGCTATTTAATTCTAGCCAGCTACTTAAACTGTCTGAGTTTTTGAAATAGCTCTCTGTGATTTTTTGAATCGTGGAAAATGGAAAGAAGAGTGAAACATCTGCAGATCTGAAGTTGAGATTATGACAAATTCTGCAAGCCGCTGACAAATGAGATTGATCTGCTCCCCCAGATAAGATACGTCCTTAAAGGGATAGTGTGGGAAGGAGTCAGGATCAAGAGAAGCCAGTATGGGTTCCGACGAACTTCACATTGGGAATATTGGCAAATATTATGTATCTCGGCTTTGACAAGGAGGCTTTGAGAAGGAGCCTCATGACATATTTTTTAAAAGAAGGAGGAACATGGGATAAATGGTAGTTTATTTCAGGCAGATTTCTTTGTGGGTGAATAATGCACAAAACATGACTATGTTAATCTGAAAGCACGTTTCTGGTGGCCACACACCAAAGGACTCTGTCCTTAGCACTGTCCCCATGCAGCATTTCTAGCACCTTTAATGAAAATCTTTTGAGGTTGGCAAAATTTTTTTTCTGTTAAGAGCCAGATGGTAAATATTTTAGGCTTTGTGGGTCATATACAGTCTCCACTGCATCTTTTTCATTACAGAAAAAAAAAAAAAACTTAAAAAAATGCTGCAACCATCCTTAGCCGGAGGGGTGTACAGCAACAGGTGACAATTCATATTTCCCCACGGCCCAAGTTTGCCAACCCGTGTTCTAGAGCTTATCAACCTTGAGGATGACGTGAGAGAGAATGAATATTCTGCTTAATAGAATCAGGATCCATAAAGATACCATAAGCCTCATGGCACGTGAGCATTGGAAGGGACCTGAAACCTAGAGATCATCTGGTCAAGAAGCCCCTCCTTCTATTCACAGGACAAACTGGGACAACCTGGGATTATGGGTTGGCAGAAAGATATAGACATAAATGCATGGTTTTACACTTGAAATCCCAAACTCCCAATTATGTGAGCACAGAATAGGCATTTATAGCTTGACAGCTGAACCAGTGAAGAATGGCATTTTAGCCAAGAGTGAGTCAAATATGGGTCAAGAGTGTGGTGTGACTGCAAACTGCACAATCCTAAACATGGTCACACCACTCAACTTCTTGCCTTGGAGTGTTACATGAAGAGTCATCGCTGTAATATGTGAGGAAGCTGAAGAAATTGGAGGTATATAAGCCAGGGGATGCATGTAACGGGATTTTAGAAACTTCAGCGCACAGCAAAGCTACACAAGTAGAGAAGGAGCTGGTTTGTGGTTTATAGGCCTGAACTGGGTACCCAGGAGGCCAGGGGGGGAAGAAGTCTGAGTGGCAGCTGTTCACAGTGCCTGAGCTGCTGGGATGCGGAAATGGAAGATATGCATGTGTTTAATTCTCCCTTTAAGTCATAGAGCATGAAACATTTAGTCAGTAGAAGAGACTGTCCATTTTTGTTGGACTTCAAGCAACAGTCCAACATCTTAAGGCAAAAGGCAACTTGGGGAAAAAGGTTCTATCATTATGACCAAACAATGTGCTTCCAGATGGAAGTGGGGAAATCCATCCTTACGCAGTGATTAACTCTTGCTTCCCTCATTTTCTGAGTCTGATTTTGCCCTCTGTAGACATAACAGAGACTAAGTCTATTCCTTTTTTATATACAGAACTCTTGAAATATCTAAATGCTCCCTAAATCTTTGCTGCTTCTGGAAACAGATCACTAATTCCTTCTACGGTTCATTAAATTTCACACAGGCCATAGTTTCCAAATTCCTGCCACATCCTTCGAGAACAGATTAGAGTTTTAAAAATTCTTTTTATATGCACGGTTCCATTTGTTCCTTTGGAGGCAGGGAAAGTATCATATGCCCTATCTGTCTATCTATCTATCTACCTATGTACCTAGATAGATCTCCCTCTCTCCATCCCTCCCTGCCTCCCTTCCTTCCTTCCTTCCTTCCTCTCTTTCAGGACAAGCTATCTGAACAAGGTCCAGGAAATTTGCATAACATATGCAAGACATAGACCTAGAAAGTGGCAGGTCAGGGACTATAACCAAGCTTTTTGAGTTCTAAACCCATGCTTTTCCATTCTTTGTTAAAGGATGGATTCTTCTGTTAAAGGCAATATATTCTTAGTTAAAGGCTATACAGTGGAAAGGGTCTTGCTTAGTGTGGTATGGTTTTGCAATATGGTAACAGAATTTTTAGCAGCATGTACCACAGGGTAAATTTGATACATTCTCATGATTAGAAATAACGCAAGGAACAGGGTGAGGATACAAAATGACGGATATGAGAATCCTTTCTCTAGTTTGAAACTTTTACCCTCCATTCTTCTATTTCAACTCACCATGAAATTTTTAGAGCAACTCTCTAACCTATAATAACTTTAATCAAATAAACATAACTTCAGAAGTATCGAGTTCATGCTGTCCTGGAGCCCTTTTTACAGACCTGTATTTGAAGCTGGTATTGTGGGTGAGCAGTTGTCCTTTTCACATGTTCCCAGGATTGAAGTTAAAGTCATACCAGAAACTGCATTGCTACCTGAGAACACACAATGGAGACATGGTATAGAGACAAATATGCAAGTAACAAGAAATGAGTAGACACATTACAAAGGCACATAAATAAAAGGTGCTATTACTCCAAATTAGCTGTGTTCCTAAAGTTTTTAGTTAAGTTAGTGTAGAATTCCGAACACAGTCTTGCCTACTGAATCAATTTTATAAATAGAGAATAGTTCATGGGCCAACCCACTAAAAGCCTTTTCTATCTTTCTAAAGTGGCTGAGATAAACTACTAATAATACTGCAGGCCCTAACCACCATGAGTAACAATGTTCCCATGGCCAAATGCATTCAGGGCTCTGGCTTGGAAAGGCCAGAAACATGTTCCCGCAGTGTAGCTGGTAACCCTGAGCTCTCAGCCAGTGGTGCCCATGGCTGAGGTAGAGCAAGCAGGAGGTGGCATCTCTTAACGGTAAACTGTGGGTTCCCGGGAACAGGCCATCAAACATCTCAGGGAAGCAAGAATCTTCTGCCAGATCCCTGTTCAGAATCTTTTCTTCCTTAGTCCCCAAGGATCCATCTTTATCCCCTATCTCCCTGGCCCTGATAGAAAAGAAAATAGTAACCTTCTTATCTGTGTAAAACAAGTTTCATATGACAGATTTTGTTGTTAGTAACACATACAACATGAAGAGATTCGTTCCTCTCAAACCTGTTTTTCACATGGAGCCACCAAGGAGAGTCCAGAAGGTGGAGGGAGAGGATTAAGTTCACTTTTATATACTGAAGAAATATTCAAGTGCATTTCAGGGCAGCACCCACCAAGGTTAGCCTGATTGTTTGATGAGGTGAAAGCAGAAGTGGGGAATGGTGGCTGGAGTTTGGATGTGTGACGAGGAGAGAGACCAGGCCTGGAGTTGCCACCAACACAAGCCCTGGAGCTGAGAGAGCTCGGGTCCACAAGGAAGGGAAGCCGCAAACTTTACCTCCCCGCACCCTGACTGGGGCAGCATGGCAGAAAGGACAGGTATATCATGGGGTGGAGTGAGCGTCAAGCGGTCAGAGAGGTGGGGTTCCTGAGTGTTCCCCAGGAGCCATTCCCTTAATTAACATTTACTGACTTCGTGCTAAGCTCTGAGGACTCGGAGTCAGGGCCTTGGAGAACCCACAATCAATTAGGGAATACAGAGAGGTACAGACATAATTATAGTTGAATGGAGGGAGTGGGGTACATGTAAAGTGAGGTAGTGTGTTCAGAGAGGGAGAGGTGAATTCTAGAAAGGAAAAAACAAAGGTTTTCGGAGAAGGATCCATCTAGAGGAGACAGGATTTACACACAGGAAGATGAGGTAGAGGGTAAAGGGGGCAATTCCAGGTACAATCTTATGACAAAAGGTACAGAGGCCAGCAAGCACAGACAAGGCAGAGCTTCTAGGCTAATGATTTTAAACCAAGCATCCCACAGCCAGCCCAGGGCCCAGCAAAGTTTTCAAACCCGTAAGACATAAAATCAGAACCGTGGTAGGAATGAATGACTTGCACAAGCAGAAGAGAGTCTGAGCCGGGGGTAGCCACCTGGGAAGTTTCTGCCATTTTCTGGGGAGAGGAAATGAGGGTAGAAACAGGAGGGCAGCACTGAGGATGGGGAATAGGGGGCAGTTGGAGAGACTGTGGAACCTCCGCTTGTCAACACTACCTTCCCGCCAACTCCTTGGGCTTGTCTAAGACACAGATTCCCCTGAACACCGTCAAGTGCAGGCTCCTGCATCTACAGAGTCAGATTCCACTGGTGTCAGAGGTGGGATATGCATTGTCCTAAACTCCCAAGGCCATTTGCAAATTATTGGTCTTCTGCTCTCATATCCATCTGTGGTGCACCTGCCATTCAGCTCTAGAACCTCAACCTTCTCTCTTTGTTCACTTATTTCTTCACATTCACTGAAGAACTGTGTACTTCTACATTCCCAATTTCACTTGCTCCTTAGATGTGTTATGTTTGATCATTTCACTCAACTTTGGGAGAAAATAGTTTCAATAACTGAAAGAATAAACTTTATGCTACATATCCACAAACATAATATATAGTATTAGGAATTAAATTTAAAATGTTATGAAAATACGAGTGCTTCTTCCAGAGCATGGTACCACATACACTCTCTATGAAACAAAAACTCTCAGTCTATGAAGAATCAAGAGTTTAACTTTGTTAGCTGTTCTTGTATGCCATATTTTTTATAGTATTTACAAATGCTTTCTCTTGTTTAACAACTTTTTATATACATATGTATAAATATTTTTAGTGAAGATCTTGACATTTTAGTTTTCGTGCTTCCTATTTTGTAAAAGACAGGAAAGAAGACTTTTTTATATTTCTAAAGAAAATATATTCATAATATAATGATGCTAACTTACTTTTTTTTGATTGGAGTATAGTTGCTTTACAATATTGTGTTAGTTTATACTGTACAGCAAAGTGAATCAGCTATATGTACACATATATCCCCTCTTTTTTGGATTTCCTTCTCATTTAAGTCACCACAGAGCACGGGGTAGAGTTCCCTGTGCTATACAGTAGGTTCTCATTAGTTATCTATTTTATACATAGTATCAATAATATATATATGTCAATCCCAATCTCCCAATTCATCCCCCACCCCGTCCCCCTTGGTATCCATACGTTTGTTCTCGACATTTGTGTCTCTATTTCTGCTTTGTAAATAAGATTACCTGTACCAATTTTTTCAGATTCCACATATATGTGTTAATATACAATATTTGTTTTTCTCTTTCTGACCTACTTCATTCTGTATGACAGTCTCTAGGTCCATCTATATGTCTACAAATGACCCCATTTTGTTCCTTTTTATGGCTGAGTAATATTCTATTGTATGTATGTACCACATCTTCTTTATCCATTCCTCTGGACACTAACTTACTTTTTAAACAACACAATTAAAATTATTTACTACAAGATTCATAAAAGAATAACGACTGTACACATTTGAATTCAGAAATTGTGATGCTTCAGTGTCAGACTCACTCTGTACTGAATAACTCAATGTGATCATGCCTAGTTAATAATTAAGACAAAGAATTTTGAGAATAGATAGTTTATGATTCACAGATAGTTTAGTACAAGTGGAGTTTTGTGGGTATTTATATACATGAGCTTTTCCTCCAAATATTTACACCTATAAAACTCTAGACAAAGTAACATTTAAGGGATAAAAAGAAAGGCCATAACAGAAAATATACCATGTGTCTGTGAATAAAGACTACTACCTAGGTCTGAAATTCAGTCTCAAGTTTAGTAACTTTCCATCTATGTATATGATGTTTCTATTCCGTGCCTTGATTACGTAGACTAAATAATAGATCTAAATGTCACTTAATTATCCCATATTCTAAAAGCACCACTAATTAAATCCTACTTTTAAATTTGATGGTTTGAAGAGAGAGTCGTTTTGTGGTTTCCCTTCTCTGCAACCCATAGGCAGTGGAATCACCCAGAGAAACTATCAGCAAAGTGCAGAACTGCGATGTCCATCCAGCAAAACAGGAGAGGAGGAAAGAGACTTAAGAACAAAATTTAACCAAAACAACAAAATGTAGGAAAAGGGGAAAGAAGAAACCATTAGGGAGCATAATAAATAAAAAGTCCAAAGTAAGATGGAAAGAATCACCCCTCATACCACAAGAATCACAGTGAGTTTAAATGGGTGATGTCTAACCAGACAGACAATAAAAATAAATATATAGAAATTCTGACAGTCACATATTCACGGACAGAGCCCCTTAATGACAATATTTTGGGCATTTTTCTATAGCATATTTTCTGACTATCTGATGGCTTCCAAATCAAAGCATTTATGCTTTTCAACTATTCAAGTATAATATAATGTACTGTGAGCAAACATGTATGAAATAATGGTTGTGAATGATGCTGGAAGTTCTTGGGGGAGACATCCCCCAAGAGAAAGAATCCCAAAGCTATTACCCTGCACTGAAATTGTCAACTGCGCCCGGGAGTACAGTCAACACTGTTGAAACCTCTGTACTGAGACTGAGCTCAGGTGACGTTTCTTGTATGAAGATTTTCCTATGCACACTGTCAGCTAACATACAGTGTAGGGGTATTTCACATTCATGAGCTCTTAGTGAACAAGAAAATGTTTTCAAAGGAATGAAAGAAAACATTGCCTCCATCATCATTCATCTGTGATCCTCTTAGCAAGCAATGTACCAGTTGGAGCCGCCATCAGAGCAAGCTCATTTAGTGGTAACAGCAATACCTGTAAGGGGAGTTCTGTTTTTCAGCCTATCCACCTCCATAGTGAAGTCATCCTTCAGAAAAAGGAATCCAATAATGGAAAACAGGTAGACAAGGATGAGGGCGAGGACTGCAGTTAGAATAATGGAGCGGCCATTCCGTGTGACACTTTTTATGACATTGAGCAGAGTCTCTTCTCTGTATACTAAATCAAAAAGCTACAAAACCAAAGAGAACAAAAACAAGGGAAAAAATGCAATGAAGCAAAGGGTGAATAAATACAAAGGTAATCACAAATACAAATGCAGGCCATTTTAATTTATCTGTGAGAGAATAACAGTATAAATAACAACTTAAAAATGAACCAAAATATGTATTTCTTCTCCAGTTTGAATGTGTTAATAAACTGTTTTTCAATAAAGATAACTCTAACACAATATATAATGTGCATCTGTTGGTTTCATAACCAACGTAATATCAATTTTTTAAGACATGGTAATAGCATAGCTTTAAATTTGAATTTAGAAAAATTGTAATACGACACATAACCAACTTAGCTACTTCTTCCCTATTTTTAGCCTTTCTGATATTCTGTAGTTGCTTCTAGAATATGTAAAATGGCTAACATGAGAATGCTGAATTAGGGAACTAAGTGATGAATAATTGAAGGATTCATTCAACGGATTATTTAATCAAGGGATTAGAGGTGAAATGACATGAATTCAATTTTATGAGCCCACTAAAATAGAAAAGGTATGAAATTTAAAAATATTTGAGAAATGCAAACATCTTTCTTACTAAACAGGTAGATTGAGGGCAAAACCTATTACTTTAGTATATACTTTTGGGAACAGAAGTATAAACAGAAATATAATTCACAAGTGTTAATTCACTTCCTCTATGGATAATGGGTTATTATCCATTTTGTGTTTAGTAGTAGACAATCCATATGCACCAGTCAAGAACCTAGGCATGTGTTTGCTATCTGCAGTCAACTTTAAGAACAATTTTATTTATTGCTATATTTAAAGCTGAAATTATACATTCACAACTACATGTTTCATTATTAAAAGTTGGTTGAAAGCAATATTAACATTTACTTTAATGAAGCCATAAGTATCAGTTTGGAAATGAATAGTATTTTTGATATTGGAATAACTGGGGTCTGTTTTCTGCTATCTATGGGGAGTGATTAAAATTTCTGAGCTGGTTGAAATGATTAATACCAGTGTCGCTCATCCCTTCAGAAACACCAGGGCCTTGTACTCTGTTTTTCAGAGTTTTGAGGCTTATACAGTTACTTTCCAATTTAACTATAGTCTTGCAAATAATTGCTGTAAATATATTAACTTGTTTGCTCACCTTAGGACACTGATGTTTTTTGATGGACAAACACAAAAACATATGTTTAAGTATTTTGCTATCTGTTTCTCTCCTGGAGGGAGATACAACCTTTAGAAACAAAGTCCTTATTCTTCCCTAAAGACAAATTAAGTAATGCAAGTTCAGCTTCCAAATTACTGACCTGGCTTATTTAACTTATTTAAGCATTTAGTTGACAGAAAGGAGATTTCCCCTCAGCTGAACAGTGGCTTAAAGAAAAGGTCTGGAAATGGTTCCAGATCATTTCTGGATAGTTTATGAAAGTTTATAGCTTTCAGAAGCCCATAGGATACTTGCTGAAAATGCATATTCCCGGGCCCTATTCCATACCCATGGAATCAGAATCTTGAGAATGCAAAGGTATTGATGTCGGACAGGTGAACGGTTCCTTCCGTTTATTTCTCAAAGGAAAATCTAGAGTGTGGTTTCTATTACTGGTTAAAGGATTGGCATTTGTGGACACAACTGGGAATGCAAATTCATATATTTTTTAAAACATAAAAATATTTTAAAAATACATTTAAATACCATTTTGACATTATGTCCATTAAAATTTTCTTCTAGTCCTCTAAACATGAAAATGGAATATATCCTTTTTATAACCAACCCAATGAAAACAAATTAGCATAAGTGTTGTATGATTTGAAAGAGATGAGAGAAAAATGCAACTGGAAATTAAGGTTAACATAAATTAAAAGTAACATTACTATTAATAACTCATACAATAATTCAAATACACCTTTATTTTGTCAAAAACCTTTCCTTTAAATAACAAAGATTTACATGTATCATTTCACATGTTTTTCATATTATTTCTTTAATGGGTCTTGATATTACCAGGCTCTCATATTACCCCTATCCATTTTATAGACAAGGAGGTTGAAGCACAAAAACATTATAATAAATATTACATATTTATTACAGTCAGGGAAAAGCGCTGGGTATAACAGACCTTTACCTATCATAGACAGATTTTAAAAAATGCAATTTTTGTGGTGAATTAGAGTAAAGAAGGAATTCATTAGGATCCTTGGATCAGAAAAAAAAGCCTACTTTTGATGGCTGAATACTAATCTAACTTAACTGGCTGAATACTAATCTAACTTAGCTGCCTGGAAGATAATTTTGTATCCCTATGTTGATAAGGGACAAATCGCTCTTCACTGTGGCTCTTTCAAGTGTTTTAGGGTAAACAGAAAATTAGCTTCCTACTTAATCTTCCTACATGGGTGAGCTAGGTCACAGGGAAGCAGGAGGCAATGAATTTGCCCCTCATGCCCCAAGCAAACCAGGTTAGCATAATATTTTTAGATCTTCAGCTTGTTTTCAGGGATTATTTTATTGGGTAGTGTTCTCCTCTGCATACCAACTGTGAGCTGAAGATATAAATAAATTGTTCCTCTGGCATCATGATGCTAACCTGGTAATGCTCTAAGTTTCAAAACATTACCATATACTTGTATTGACTCCTCTCCTGGTTGATGGCTATAGAACATATATGTAGGAAGGAAAACTGATAACCAGCAAAAAACCAAAACCAAAACCAAAATACAGCTTTAGAAGAAAGCTGAAAATCCACTTAATGAATAGATATATGTAAATAAGCTTAACAACAACATATTAAATCTAAAACTATAAGACTGCCCTTAAAACAACTCATCATCTTTTTGCTAAGTTGGCTTTCCCCCTCATTTTATTTATATGCCATTCTAAAGATACACAAAATATTTGCTGTTATAAATAAATGCAATGAATTCAGTACCAAGAAAGTATATCCCTTTTCTTGTTGAAGAATCTCTAAGGGAAATATGATTTGGCTGAAACCCAAAGCAGCCTGATATACAAAGCCTGGGTCAAGAGGTGGGTCTCAGAGAGAAAATAAAGAATTGCACCACCTATGTCGTTTCTCAGAGAAAAAGACTAAAAATAATAATAATGCATGATTTTCCTAGGCAAGTCTAAAAATAACATAATTTGTCCTAAATGCCAGACTCTGCTTAAAAAAAAAAATCAAAGGAAGAAGCATAAGAAGCAGCAGCATTATGCATTTTTTTCAGCAGTGACTATCCACATAGAGATGTACTCACCAGGAAGCTATAGAAGAATTCGTGAACAAAGAGGCCCAGCATGCAAACCAGGACATACGCTACATGGTAGAGAAAGGCCATATCCAGGATGACCGCTCGGTACCCTCGGGTGAACGTGCCACGATTTCCGACAAAACTCACCAGAAATACTATTTTATTACAAAGCTAAAGGGAGGAAAAGATTCGACTTTACTGTCTTATTTGTTCTGAAACTCACAAAAACAGCATGTCATTGACAAAACCTATTATTCACAAAGTCTGTGGTTTTCTTTTATGATTTCTCATTTTGTAATTTTTCAGCACTGCTTACAAATCTGCATGTAAACACCATACAGACAAACCCTGTATTCTTTGCAGTTCCAGGAAAAGAGAGGAAGAGTGATTAAGAGCCCCAGTTCTGCAATCAAGACAGACATGAAGTTAAATCCTAGTTTTCCCACTACTATTATCTGACCTAGGCCATGCAACTGGAGGCCTTGGTTGTTTCTTCTCAAAAATTGGAATAAAGGAATTCCCACCTCACAGAACTCTTCAAGGAATTAAATAATTCATAATGAATATGAAGCCCTTAGTACAATGACTCTTGAAATATTACTCATTACATTTTCCATATTAAAAGTAATAATGCAATGTTTTTATTATTATACTATAGATGAAATAGAAAAATATATTTTCAGAAAACATCCAGAGATTTGTCCTCGATTTTTTTATCCTGGACTTTCTCTACTGAATATTATTTTAAACAAGTAGGCCATTAAAAATTATTTTTGTATTTAATTTACTCTACATTCATAAAAAATATAAATATACTTCTCTACCTAGATTAAAATAAATATAATACTTGCATGTATCTTCTAAGTTCTATGTATGGTAATTATTCAGTAAACGTTTTGGAGTGTTTATTATGCTTGGTACCATGCAGAGCAGGGGTCCCCAACCCTCAGGCTGTGGACCGGTACCAGTCTGCGGACTGTTAGGAACCGGGTGGCACAGCAGGAGGTGAGCGGCAGATCAGCGAGGGAAGCTTCATCTGCCGCTCCCCATCGCTCCCCATCACTCCCATTACCGCCTGAACCATTTCCCCCAACCCCGGTCAGTGGAAAAAGTGTCTTCCGCAAAACCGGTCCCTGGTGCCAAAAAGTTTGGGACCGCTGATGTATTCAAATTAAAAATACATTTAAATACAGAAATTTAAGTTTAAGTACAGAAATTTAAATACAGAATACAGAAATTTATACTGAGGTTCTTTGGCAACGGTATCATATTTGGTTTTTTTTGTTTGTTTTGTTTTTAGCGTTATGCGGGCCTCTCACTGTCGTGGCCTCTCCCATTGCTGAGCACAGGCTCCGGATGCGCAGGCTCAGCGGCCATGGCTCACGGGCCCAGCCGCTCCGCGGCACGTGGGATCCTCCCAGACCGGGGCACGAACCCGTGTCCTCTGCATCGGCAGGCGGACTCTCAACCACTGCGCCACCAGGGAAGCCCTCATATTTGTTTTTATATGTCCAAACCTAACTTTGGGAAGACAGCTTACTCTTTGCAACATCATAGATTTTTTTTCCATGTATATGAAAGAAACTGCCTTATGGAATGATTTTAAATAACATAAGAAGGAGCACAACACTTTGGGCAGAAGTAAAATTTGAGAGGCTGGAAAAACCTTTTCCTTCCACTTTCTGAAATCCAAATCAATACAGATAAAATGAGAAATGGTTTACCATTGCACATTGTGAAGATAACCAAACCAAGTCAACAACATAGCAATTAAAAACTTCAAATCTTTCCTAAGTTTGCCGCATGTTAATTAAATATCCTCTCAGTAATAGATATTATCAATTTCATCATCTTGTTGACTTGAATAATGTTAAACAGAAAGTCTTACTTCACTATTTAGTGTTACATCATCATACCTTTACAGTACTATTAAATACAGCTACAATATTAATGGATGTCTTTATGTTTACTATCCAAGAGCAAGTTTAATTCATTCACCCATATCATCAATATGAAATAGAAGTAAGAAGTTCTATAAAAAATAAAATTAAAAATTATGACTTTTCAGAAGGATGAATTATATGTTGAAGACAAATTGCTTAAATGCTGTGTATTTGAGTCATAAAAAAATTATGCAGGAAAACTGTAAGTCCTATATACTTACAGGAAAAGGGATACATTGAATTCAGGTTCTCAAGAGCAATATAGTTCAGTTCTCAAATAATGCAAAAGCAAGGACACACTTCTGCCTAAAAGGGCCTCTGCCATTCTTGCATGAAAAAGAAAGATTCGCCTTATTTGTTTCAGGTTAATTTTTTTGAACCTTGACCTAAAGCTTCATATTGATGAATATGCTCCTTTTCTCTTGATGGAGCCAATGCTGGTAGTGGCAGCTACCTATTTCTGCACAGATCAGAAACAAGGAAACTGCTGTCTTTTAATTTTGAAGTATTCATACCATGAAGAAATAAGTGTAAGTATAAATGATTTGGGTAGGAAAGAACTTGAACGCTGGTTTTTCCTGATGCATGACCTTGAAATTTGCAAATTAGTTTTATTGAGCATTTTCCATGAAAGCTGGGAATATTTATGGAAATGAAGAAGTTACAAAAACATTCTCCCATTTCATGCCATGACTTACTTGACGTTGTCTAACCAGTCCTTTGTTTGTCAATACCATTACGTACGCAATCATTGCTTCTGTGGCAAGCGTTCATGTGGGCAACAATAAACGGGGGGTGTGGGAACTGAGCAAGGTGGTTAAAAGGCCATCTTCTGAACTGGTGATGGAAGGACCCTCGAGTCAGCACACAAATACCGATATAAATGATCACAACCGTCCCTTATATTTTTTTCTTTCTCCATCTGTTCTTCAAAGCTGCCCTTGATATATGTTTCATTGAGAATGGGATAAATCGTGTGAAGGTTGGGGGAGAAAGTGGCAGGTGGGGGAGGGAAATGGCAGCAATGTAAGCTTTCTGTACAGCCTTTTAAAAGTGACACATCATCCAAATGATGGTCTTCCAAAACAGAAAAATGAAGGTTCGTTTGTTAATCAATGTATACTAAAACAAATTCATTAATTTTAACTAGGTAAATTAATTATACAGTATAGTAATATTTTGATAGATACTTTATATTTCATTGATATATTTGCAGGACTTTTTTTTAAACAGTGCAGTATAGTGGAAAGACCCTGGCTTAGAAGTTGGGCCATCAGGGTTCCAGTCTTGGCTCTGCCACTAATTACTTAGGTAAATCCTCCTGGTGTCTATAGGATGTATACACTCATTTCTAAAATGAAATGACTAGAAGGGAATAAGCCTTAAGGTGCCTCACAGCTCTAGAATTTTATGTGGTGTCCCTTAAAGTTTGCTATTTTATGTGATCACAGAAATTTATAGCTGCCTTTATATAATCCTTTTTGTCTTATTTAGTTCTATGTCCCTGGTCAATAATCCTATCCCCATCTTACATTGTTCCTATTTATTTTCCAACAATAATTACAGCAAAAAAAGATTGTCTACTATTTATTAAAAAGTAAAATTGAATCTATTGTCTTAAACTGCAGTTTAACTATATTACTATATATTCATCAACCATCAGCCTTCTTACTAAAAAATCAGATTATTTGATTCAAAAATCTCCATTTCAGTGATGTTACATCTTGGGCAGGATAAGGTTCTACAGTCAAAGCGTGAGGCAAAATTGTCATGTAGTCAAAATCACCCAAGAAATCTTTTAAATTGCCAGCAAAACAGTACAGTAAACAAGGGTGGTGTAAACTGTAGTGTCTCTTACTAAATTCAAAACATGCTAGTATTCTCCCAGCACTGGGGCAGTTTTCTGTTTCTGCAACTGAATATCAGAAGTGGGAGCATCAGTGACTGTATTATATGAAAAACAGTGGAGTGTGTGTGTGTGTGAGAAAGAAAGGACGAGAATATGAATGTTTTGACTCAATATATTTCACAGGTGTTTATTGTATTATTTATTATAAAAATCTAAAAATCTAAACAATAAGAATTAATGAAATGGTAAATAAATTATATAACATCCATATAACTGGTTAATACTATCATTATTAAAATGAGATTTACAAATAAGTTTAATGGTATGAAAATATATTAAGTGATCCCAAACTGACAAAATGTGTTTATATTTGCCAAAATAATGTTAATTTTCATTAGCAATAACTAAAAATGTAATGTAGAGGTGGGAAGAAAACTGTACTGGGTTATAAGATATGCTTTTATAACAGAGAAGAACATTTGAATTTTTAAAAACAACTCAAATATTGAGGTAACCCCTGTGACAAGACAGAAAAGCAAGCTGCAAGCTAAATACAAATATTTTAGAAACTAGCAAAGATGAAGCATCATAATACACAGAAACTGAATACTAAGTGCTCAGAATATAGATTGAGGTTTTTCCTCCCACTTGATTCCTTTACCAAGAAAAGGACTTTCTGTATTTGCTTAACACTGTGAAAGACACTGAGTCAGAAACAAACAAGTCCCTGTGAACCAAAATACAAACACTTTTACGATCATGACAGCTATGTTTTACAATTAAATCCTACTTCATGTATTAGGCACCGGTAAACGGCAGCCTTTATTGCTATCATTATTATGCTATTGTTCTTTTCTAAGTCTTCACACTAATCTTCTGAACTGATTTTCTCAACAACCCGATGAGGACAGACTAGGCTTTAATATCTTCATTTCACTGACGAGAAGAACAAAAATCAGAGGCTTGCTATTTACCTAAGGTCTGGAATTCTGATGCTCATTAAGGCTTAACTCTCAGGTAGACAATTTTTTCCTGTTTCTGATACCTATAACTTTAGCAATTATAGTTCCACCTGTTACACAATGCAGTTTTAAGTGTAAATTAAGTTAATAAATACGTTAAAATCTAAGGGACAAACATGATTGATTTATGTTTTCTTTTTTTTTCTACCTCCTAGGAAATGGTAAACCACAGACAGTTCTGTAATGAGCCTGTTATGTTAAATGTTAAGGTAAATGATATTTGCTAAAATGTTTTTATTAATCTGTACAGTATCAAAACTATAGGTAAAAACTCTTCTATCAATATCTATCATATCAAAATTACAATTATTCCATTCAATTTGTCCCAAATCAAAGCTAATATTTTCTTTGGTCAAAATGCCCTGGACAGACAGATCATAATGTATCACTTGGGAGCTGTGCAAATGAGTGTTTTATGCTGTGAAGGCTATTAGACTACCCACAGATTCACATAGTTAATAAGAAAATTATATCTCCATGTAGATTTCTTCTCAGGAAGAAATTAAAGCATAACACTTGCTGCTCTTGTGAAGTTATTTTTATTTATTTAATTTTATTTATTTATTTATTTTATACAGCAGGTTCTTATTAGTAATCCATTTTATACATATTGGTGTATACATGTAAATCCCAATCTCCCAATTCATCCCACCACCACCCCCCACCCCGCTTTGCCCTCTTGGTGTCCATACATTTGTTCTCTACATCTATGTCCCTATTTTTGCCTAGCAAACCAGTTGATCTGTAACATTTTTCTAGATTCCACATATATGCATTAATATACAATATTTGTTTTTCTCCTTCTGACTTAACTTCACTCTGTATGACAGTCTCTAGGTCCATCCATGTCTCTAAAAAAGACCCAGTTTCATTCATTTTTATGGCTGAGAAATATTCCATTGTATATATGTACCATATTTTCTTTATCCATTCATCTGTCAATGGGCATTTAGGTTGCTTCCATGACCTGGCTATTGTAAACAGTGCTGCAATGAATACTGGGGTGCATGTGTCTTTTTGAATTATGGTCTTCTCAGGGTATATGCCCAGTAGTGGGATTGCTGGGTCGTATGGTAGTTCTATTTTTAGTTTTTTAAGGAACCTCCATACTGTTCTCCATAGTGGCTGTATCAGTTTCATTCCCCCCAACAGCACAAGAGGGTTCCCTTATCTCCACACCCTCTCCAGCATTTGTTGTTTGTAGATTTTCTTATGATGCCCATTCTAACTGGTGTGAAGTGATACCTCATTGTACTTTTGATTTGCATTTCTCTAATAATTAGTGATGTTGAGCAGCTTTTCATGTGCCTCTTGGCCATCTGTATGCCTTCTTTGGAGAAATGCCTATCTAGGTCTTTGGCCATTTTTGGATTGGGTTGTTTGTTTTTTTAATACTGAGTTGCATGAGCTGTTTATATTTTTTGGAGATTAATCCTTTGTCCATTGCTTTGTTTGCAAATATATTCTCCCATTCTGAGGGTTGTCTTTTCGTCTTGTTTATGGTTTCCTTTGCTGTGTAAAAGCTTTTAAGTTTCATTAGGCCCCATTTGTTTATTTTTGTTTTTATTTCCATTACTCTAGGAGGTGGGTCAAAAAAGATCTTGCTGTGATTTATGTCAGAGTGTTCTTCCTATGGTTTCCTCTAAGAGTTTTATAGTGTCCGGTCTTACATTTAGGTCTTTAATCCATTTTGAGTTTATTTTTGTGTATGGTGTTAGGGAGTGTTCTAATACACTTAGGTCCTTAATCCATTTTTTTTTTTTTTTGTGGTACGCAGGCCTCTCGCTGCTGTGGCCTCTCCCGTTGCGGAGCACAGGCTCCGGACGCGCAGGCTCAGCGGCCATGGCTCACGGGCCCAGCCGCTCCGCGGCATGTGGGATCCCCCCAGACCGGGGCACAAATCCATGTCCCCCGCATCGGCAGGTGGACTCTCAACCACTGTGCCACCAGGGAAGTCCCTCCTTAATCCATTTTGAGTTTATTTTTGTGTATGGTGTTAGGGAGTGTTCTAATTTCATTCTTTTACATGTAGCTGTCCAATTTTCCCAGCACCACTTATTGAAGAGACTGTCTTTTCTCCATTGTATATCCTTGCCTCCTTTCTCATAGATTAGTTGATCATAGGTGCATGGGTTTATCTCTGGGCTATCTATCTTGTTCCATTGATCTATATTTCTGTTTTTGTGCCAGTACCATATTGTCTTGATGACTGTAGCTTTATAGTATAGTCTGAAGTCAGGGAGTCTGATTCCTCCAGCTCTGTTTTTTTCCCCTCAAGATTGTTTTGGCTGTTCGGGGCCTTTTGTGTCCCCATACAAATTTTAAGATTTTTTGTTCTAGTTCTGTAAAAAATGCCATTGGAAATTTGACAGGGATTGCATTGAATCTGTAGATTGCTTTGGGTAGTATAGTCATTTTCACAATATTGATTCCTCCAATCCACAAAATGGTATATCTCTCCAACTGTTTGTGTCATCTTTGATATCTTTCATCAGTGTCTTATGTTTTTCTGAGTATAGGTCTTTTACCTCTTAGGTAGGTTTATTCCTAGATATTTTATTCTTTTTGTTGCAGTGGTGAATGGGACTGTTTCCTTAATTTCTCTTTCTGATCTTTCGTTCTTAGAGTACAGGAATGCAAGAGATTTCTGTGCATTAATTTTGTATCCTGCAACTTTACCAAATTCATTCATTAGCTCTAGTAGTTTTCCGATGGCATCTTTAGGATTATTTATGTATAGTATCATGTCATCTGCAAACAGTGACAGTTTTACTTCTTTTCCAATTTGGATTCCTTTTATTTTTTTTCTTCTCTGATTGCTTTGGCTAGGACTTCCAAAACTATGTTGAATAAGAGTGGCAAGAGTGGACATCCTTGTCTTTTTCCTGGTCTTAGTGGAAATGCTTTCAGTTTTTCACCATTGAGAATGATGTTTGCTGTGGGATTGTCACATATGGCCTTTATTATGTTGAGGTAGGAGGTTCCCTCTATCCCACTTTCTGGAGAATTTTTATCATAAGTGGGTGTTGAATTTTGTCAAAAGTTTTTTCTGCATCTATTGAGATGATCATATGGTTTTCATTCTTCAATTTGTTAATATGGTGTATCACATTGATTGATTTCCATATACTGAAGAATCTTTGCATCCCTGGGATTAATCCCACTTGATCATGGTGTATGATCCTTTTAATGTGTTGTTGGATTCTGTTTGCTAGTATTTTGTTGAGGATTTTTGCATCTATATCCATCAGTGACATTGGTCTGTAATTTTCTTTTTTTGTAGTATCTTTGTCTGGTTTTGGTATCAGGGTGATGGTGGCCTCACAGAATATGTTTGGGAGTGTTCCTTCCTCTGCAATTTTTTGGAAGAGTTTGAGAAGGATGCGTGTTAACTGTTCTCTAAATGTTTGATAGAATTCCCCTGTGAAGCCATCTGGCCCTGGACTTCTGTTTGCATCTGAGAAGAAAGTGTAATCTGCTGTTTTCAGATGGAATGTCCTATAAATATCAATTAAATCTATATGGTCTATTGTGTCATTTAAAGCTTGTGTTTCCTTATCAATATTCTGTCTGGATGATCTGTCCATTAGTGTAAGTGAGGTGTTAAAAGTCCCTCACTATTACTGTGTTACTGTTGATTTCCTCTTTTATAGCTGTTAGCATTTGCCTTATGTATTGAGGTGCTCCTCTATTGGGTATGTATATATTTATAATTGTTATATCTTCTTCTTGGATTGATCCCTTGATCATTATGTAGTGTCCTTCCTTGTCTCTTGTAACATTCTTTATTTTAAAGTCTATTTTATCTGATATGAGTATTGCTACTCCAGCTTTCTTTTGATTTCCATTTGCATGGAAAACCTTTTTCCATCCCCTCAGTTTCAGTCTGTATGTGTCCCTAGTTCTGAAGTGGGTCTCTTGTAGACAGCATGTACATGGGTCTTGTTTTTGTATCCATTCAGCGAGCCTGTGTCTTTTGGTTGGAGCATTTAATCAATTCACGTTTAAGGTAATTATCAATATGTATGTTCCTATGACCATTTTCTTAATTGTTTTGGGTTTGTTTTCGTAGGTCCTTTTCTTCTCTTGTGTTTCCCACTTAGAGCAGCTCCTTTAGCATTTGTTGTAGAGCTGGTTTGGTGGTACTGAATTCTCTTAGCTTTTGCTTGTCTGTAAAGCTTTTGATTTCTCCATCGAATCTGAATGTGATCCTAGCTGGGTAGAGTAATCTTGGTTGTAGGTTCTTCCCTTTCATCACTTTAAATATATCATTCCACTCTGTTCTGGCCTGCAGAGTTTCTGCTGAGAAATTAGCTGTTAACCTTATGGGAGTTCCCTTGTATATTATTTGTCATTTTTCCCTTTTTGCTTTTAATAATTTGTCTTTGTCTTTAATTTTTGTCAATTTGATTACTATGTGTCCAGGCATGGTTCTCCTTGGGTTTATGCTGCCTGGGACTCTCTGTGCTTCCTGGACTTGGGTGGCTATTTTGTTTCTGATATTACGGAAGTTTTCAACTATGATCTCTTCAAATATTTTCTCAGGTTCGTTCTCTTTCTCTTCTCCTTCTGGAACTCCTATAATGCGAATGTTGGTGCGTTTAATGTTGTCCCAGAGGTCTCTTAGGCTGTCTTCATTTCTTTTCATTCTTTTTTCTTTACTCTGTTCCATGGCAGTGATTTCCACCATTCTGTCTTCCAGGTCACTTATCCATTCTTCTGCCTCAGTTATTCTGCTATTGATTCCCTTCTAGTGCATTTTTCATTTCAGTTATTGTATTGTTCATCTCTGTTTGTTTGTTCTTTAATTCTTCTAGGTGTTTGTTCTTTAATTCTTCTAGGACTTTGTTAAACATTTCTTGCATCTTCTCAATCTTTGCCTTCATTTGTTTTCTTATGTCCTGGATCGTCTTCACTATCATTATTCTGAATTCTTTTTCGGGAAGGTTTCCTATCTCCACTTCATGTAATTGGTTTTCTGGTGTTTTATCTTTTTCTTTCATCTGGTATATATTCCTCTGCCTTTTCATTTTGTCTATCTTTCTGTGAATGTAGTTTTCATTCCACAGGCTGCAGGATTGTAGCTCTTCTTGCTTCTGCTGTCTGCCCTCTGGTGATGAATAGTCATTACTTATAGTGGAACTATTCTCACCAAACCAGGCAGAAGTTATCTTTTTATCCTGTCCCATGAGGGGCAAAAGAAAAATTCTCCCAATGTTTTTGGTTTTCCCAATAGCCTTTAAAATGTTATTCCGTACCTCTTTATATATCCTTAAAGCTTCTGGATGGCAAGAACCACAAATCCTCTATTATTATCATTGTCTGTTAGGTAACAGAGACCCAATAAATGCTGTTATTTTGGTCTAATTCTGTCTAGCTATTATTTCATTTATCAAATTTGGATTTTCTCACTTGGATTAATGTCTTACTGAGGATCAGTTATCAGTTTAGAAATATTATTTGCTTCTTCAAATAATTGGGTTCAATCGTCAATGCATTTTTTAAAGAAAAACTAATAAGCTGGATGCAGTAATAGGCTTAGAAAAAATCAGATAAATCCATGAAGATTCCTTAATTCACTCGGTTGGAAATTTTGCAAAATTAGCTGATTTCCAAAGCACTGAAAGTACTAGTTCAGTTCATGTAAACAATTTTTGAATGTTTAAGTGCTAGGCATTAAGGTGGAGAAAAATGGGGTAGGGAGTGAGTGAGGTAGACAGGATTATATCTATGAATGTGACAACCCCTGCCCTCAAGAAACTTACAGAATAACATATTTGGTACTTTACAGAATTCTTTACTGATAGAGCCCTTTGTATGTATAGTACACTTCCCTTTATTCACAATGATTGAGGAATAATTGGTTATTTGGTGACCTGAATGTAATCATTTAATATATATAAACATATAAATATATCTGTCACATATATATATGTATATATATACATATATATACATATATATATGTATCCATCACATGTATATATCTGTCATATATATCATGTCCAGTTTTTGAAGAATTATAATATTATAATGCATAATATTATATATAATATTATAATAGGGGTCAGAAACATAGATTTGGCCATACTAGCTTGGCTTTATAGTTCTCAAAAGTTTGTTTGATTATTTCATTTATTCATTTTCAATATATATTTGCCACCTGTTTTCTTATGTGCAAGGCACTGTAAATGTATAAGAATACAAAGATAATCTTTCACTCATTCATTAGTTACTTTACTTAAGAAATATTTGTTGAATACCAATGATGTTCCAGACATTGAATGATCAATCATTAGTCTTATGAACTGTGTAATGTAGTAGGGGAGATACCAGTACAGATATACAGACACCAGAATATAGGATATTATGTTAGAAACCCAGTAAAAAATATAGAAAGTGCTATTGAGCAGACATATTAGCAAGATTTATTTACCTGCAACATGTTCTTTCATCAACCTGGTGATTTACCATTTCCTAATATCCCTTTTTAGCTGTGCCATACAAAAAGTTGTCTAGTCCCTTTAAAATTTTATCTCTTGGGCAAAATTACTGCTATTTGCAATAGTAGTCTGGCTTACTTATTCTAAACTTACTTAGCTCAAGTTGTGAAATGTACTCCCTTGTTCTAATATTTCAAAATTAAAAAAAAAATTTAGTGGAAAAAAAATCTCATCTATGCCTTTCACAAGTTAATAGGTTTTGTTCTCATAAAAAGAGTCCAACTTCATATTTTCTCTTACAGCAACCCTTTTCTTTTGGTCATTTTATAAAAGGTATTACTCACTTCTTAAATTCTGCTGAATATAATTTAATCTTTCTCGGATGATTTAGAAGTTACTTTAGGATGTTAACAGTGGCTCGTAGTTAACTTTGTCAATAGCTGTCCATATAGGATGCCAAAGGCATTAAAACTGAATTGGATTAATTTGACTGCAGAACTGGGTCATGCCCCAAATGCTACCATCTTAAATATATCAAATTTTCACTTGCCATTTTTTTTTTTTTTTTTTTTTTTGTGCGGTACACAGGCCCCTCAGTGTTGCGGCCCCTTCCGCCGTGGAGCACAGGCTCCGGACGCGCAGGCCCAGCGGCCATGGCCCACGGGCCCAGCCGCTCCGCAGCATGCGGGATCCTCCCAGACCGGGGCGTGAACCCACGTCCCCTGCATCGGCAGGCGGACCCCCAACCACTGCGCCACCAGGGAAGCCCCTCGTTTGCCATTTCTCCTTTCTCTCGAAAGTCAATAAAAAAGGTACAAGTTAAACTCTGTTAACTCGGACTCACAATGAATTAGAATTTACTGTATATACAGAGTTAAAGCATAGAGTTACATTTTTATATTTAGTACACTTTTAATTAATCAAGAACAGTAGAAAGCTAAGTAAAGTACTTACATTAGCTGCACCAAGAAGTATTAACGTAGGCCCAAGACCTATTGTATATATTGATCTGAGCATTACTGACACAAGAAATGGCCGAATACCCACAGGCTTGGAGAAGAAAAACAGCATAGATGTGCAGACTGCAACTGCTATCCAAAGCAGAACTGAGAACAATGGTGAAAGTGTACCTGTAAAATGTGGAAGCAATTTATTTTTACTAAGAACAAAACTAGAACATGTTAAAATATTTGCCAGTCTACTTTATATAATACAGCAAGATAAGCCCTAAAACAGTGAATTTCAAAATAACCCACTCTACACACTGTATACTTAGAGGAAATGTCTTTTACACATTACTCATTATTACATTTCCAGAAAGTTTGTGATGAATCCCAGGCTGCTTAAATACTCACTAGTCAACGCTCCTTTCATTAAGTCTGAGACTTGTTCATCTTTCTCTCTTATGGGAGTTACATGCTAAATACTTTGGATAGAGGTATCTCACTTGGGAGTCTTAATTCAAAATTTATGATTAATGACCACTAAATGTTCAGCTAAATCATATGGAATCAGGCAGTGAACTCATACCTTGTCCTGTTTTATTATTATCAA
Source organism: Lipotes vexillifer (assembly GCF_000442215.2). Lineage (NCBI taxonomy): Eukaryota > Metazoa > Chordata > Mammalia > Artiodactyla > Lipotidae > Lipotes > Lipotes vexillifer. Next base: position 2,847,121 of record NW_006770652.1, read on the forward strand.
GTTTTTATATTATAGATTCCTCTAAAGAATTCAGAATGTAGAATATCCAGTCTTTAATGAAATAGACCTAAGCTTTAACTGTTAAAACATACAAGTGTATTTATGTGTATGAATACATATGTATATGTGTGTATTTAAAAGCCAAATCAACATCTAAAAAAAGTGTTCAGCTATTTACATCATCAGAAAACAGAAGTTCCAAATGTTTCAAAACTAAACTCCATTACAACAAAAATTTCTCTAGAAATGGCCCTAAAAAGGGGTTCAAAAATACATTTCCTTTTTAAAAAAGGACAGTTCACTGACGTTCGCTCTGACATGGGGATTCCCCCTCTGAAGGTCATGTGGTGCTATATTTGCAGGAGTAAATTAAAGGGCAAAACTCTTGGGCTGATTAGACCTCAAACGTGTGTCTTTAGGCTGATGAAGTCAGAGGGGAAACAATAAAATAGAGATTTTCCACTAGTGATTTCTCTGGGCCACACCTCTTTTTATTATTTATAAAATTCACTTCTGAATGCAAACACCAGGAGTGCTCTGATGTGCAGAGTTTCTGTATTATCATGGAAACCATGGAATTATCTGGATTCCGTCATTGAATTCTGTACAGGCCTTTAGTTCATAGTGAGTGCTAATGGATCAAAAGTAGGCAGGAAGATCCTGTCAGTCATTAAAAAACAAACAAAACAAAAGTCAGATAATGAGCAGCATTGGCTTAGACAGGTTTACTTTTGCAAGGTTGTTCTTATGTTCTCTCTCAAAGCAAGCAGTGATGAAAGAGGATTGGAAGGAGAGATCTGATCTGCCCCCTTACCAGATTTATGATCTGATAAGAGTAGGGAAAAAAGGGGTAAGTTGCTTGCTCTGAAAATTACCTTCCATTCCTGGCCTCTGGCAACACGAACAAAATGGGTACCCAACTCATGTTTATTAAGACGCTGGCTTGTGAGCCCTCTATGTCTACCAAAACATAGCCTGACCACCAACTGCCCAGGTTTCACAGATCTGAAAGAGCCATGAAGAGAATGATGCCTTCAACCTTCTCTCAGGCTTACTGGGGTGCCATCAGAACGTGAGCTCTGTCAGCATGAGGACCACCTCTGGGCCTGTCCCAGTGCCTGGCAGGCAGTAACAAATAAATATTTGCTGACTAGATGAATAAACAGAAACATAACCTGTGAGCTCATTTTGAGTAAGTAACTAAGTCTCCAGTTATAAATTCCCCAAGTTGTGGAGCTTCACTGTTAAGTTTACTAAAACTGCCAACATCTTTGCACACTTAACAACTCTCAGCCACTCACTGGACTCTTCAGTATAATTCATAAGCAATGACTTGGTGTGACATCCTTATTTTAAAAGTCTCAGCTTTGGCACTGATAGTCACACTGTGCACTGTCACTAATGCCTGATCATCTAACCACATCTTGACCACTCTTTC
>NW_006770652.1:2848604-2865169 GCF_000442215.2 Lipotes vexillifer
AGTATCTGGCTTGCTGAGATTTCCCCTCGATTAAATATGAAATTATAACCATGAACTTACAACTGGGTATTTGATCCCTTTGTAGAGAGAACTCAAATAGTGTCTAGCCTAGTACCTTGCACAAAGTTTAGTGTTAAATATGTATTTGTGAATAGTAAATAAATTTACAAGTTACTTAAAATGGCTATTAATTTACAGTTTTATCATTTGGCAGTTGACAATAATTTGTAATCATATTCTATATGAATGATCATACTGTTTTCTAGCTAAGATTTGATGCTAAAAGAATAAACTGAAACTCTCTGACAAACTTTAGAGAAGACAGTACAGACTGTCAAAGCCATTTTTTATCCATTAAGGGTTGAAAGGGGGGACTGTCTTCTTAATATTTTATATTAATTTTCTATAATGAGCATGTATTACTTTTGTAACAGAAAACATTTTTAGAATTCCCTCTATATATTATTAAGTGTTAGAAAGTATAAAGTTTGTCCTTCATAAAAAAAATTCAAATAGAAAAATTGGAGACCTCAAGGCAATTCACCTCTGCTATCTACCTCAACTGACTTGTTTATACGTTTACTTAGAGAGTTTGCTGCTTATTACTCCCCCCTCTTCATTGCTCTGCCTCTTGCAGAGCCTCAGAAGAATTTCCTGTTTCCCCCAGCTCAGTCCAGCTAAAGTAGACCAGATAAATCTATGGGTGTTCTTTACTATTGTGCCTCACTCCTTTCTTCATCCCTTAACTAGACTGTAAGTTTCTTGAGCACAAGGACAACCTTCCCAATCTTTGTATCTCTAGGGCCTAACACAGTGCCTGGCACCCAGTCACACTCCATCAATGGTTATTAAGATGAATGCATTAAAACCACCCTGAAGAACTTATTTCCTTTAACACAAAGCACTTGAGGGTAAAAAGAATTACACCCAAAATTCGAACACAATATTCTTAAAAAATCACATGCTATCTGGATATAAGAAATTCCCATGGCAGCACTTTTCTCTGCTAACGGTCTGCCTTTGCCAAACTGGGCAGGGATGGTTGGCATGGCAACGCTCAACTTCTGAGTGGACATCTCAGAGATTCCCTAGCATCAACAGCTGTGGTTTCAGCCACAACCAGCATAGCATCATTCCTCAACTTTGGCACAAGTTTCTTTTTTAGAGAAGCCCATGTTAAACCTATAAACCAATCAACCCAGACCATGGAAACCCAGACCAAAACCTACAGCCACAAAATAAGCCCTGGATTCCTGAAGAAATTTAGAGCTCTGCAAAGCCTGGCAATGAAAGGAGATTATCTGCAGTAGGGGTTGGGAGGGTGGGTGCCTTCTACGCTGATCCTCTGAGAATCACCTTCCCCACTAAGTATCTCCCTTTAATTATTGTACACTACTACCCTGGTTGCAGGGTGACACTATTCTCTCAGTTAATATTACAACCCAAGTGTGAACCAGAGATCTGGGCACAACTGATTCCCAGTAGCTCATGTGTGGTCAGGCTGGAAAATACCCTTGGAGAAAGCATACTCAGCCCATTCCCCGTGCCACATCAGCCACAGCGACTCTGGAGCAGTTTGCATTAGGATCTGGGGTTGGGAAAGGTGGCCCATTTTGACCACAGGTCTTTTTTTGGCTCAAGATTCACTAGGTGATTTCTGTGATCAACTTCTGTAACCAGAAACCAGAACCTCAGAGCTGGATGGAGTCTTCATATTTACTTTTTTCTTTTTTAACTTTTTATTTCAAAACTTTCTGACAATGTTACAGTTGCAAATACAATACAAAATTCCCATATACCCTTTACCTAGATTCCCCAAATACCTTACATAATCACATTACCATGATCAATATCTGGAAATTAATATGATATACCATTTTAATCTATACACCTTATTCAAAGTTCATGGATTGCCCAAATAATGTCTTTTTTCTGAACCAGGATCACACATTCTTTTTAGCTGTGATGTCTCTTTAGTCTCTTAATTACTCAATATTTCTTTGACTTTCGTAAGCTTCAAGAGTATGGGCCAATTATTTTGTAGAATGTTCCTCATTCTGGATTTGCCTGAAATTTCCTCAGTTTATGCATTTTTGGCAAATGATGCCATGTCCTTGTCAGCACATCATGTCAAGAGGCACTCGATGTTGCTGTGTCTCATTACTGGTGACATTAACATTGATCACATAATTAAAGTGATTTCCCCACTTTAAAGTCACTCTTGTTTCTTTTATAATAAGCATATTATGGAGAAATATAATTTGACTATGTCAGTGTCCTGTTTCTCATTATACTTTTTCATCTAACACTCACCTATTAATTTTAGCATCCACTGATGATTCTTACTACCATATGATGTTCGCCAAATGGTGACATTCCGTTTCCATTATTCCTTCTACACTGATTAATTGGAATACTTTCTCTTCTATCAATATGGACTGCTGGATTCTTATTTTATTCTATGGGTTATTACGTATTACTGTCAATATGTTTTCTCAAAATTTTCATTGATGTGGCCACTGGGAGACCTTTCAAGTTGAATCCTGTGTTCTCTGACATGTCCCCATCATTTTTTTTAAGCACTTTTTGGAAGGAATCTTATGATCAACGAATCCATCTTTAAATTGCCTCAAAGTGCTCCAGCCATGGAGTCATCCGGCCTGCCTATGCTTGACAAAATCCAGGGTTAGAGACTTGCACGTCCAGCACAAAATTTACCTTCTCCAGCCAGTTCTAATGGCCAAGTGTGCCAGTCAGTCTTAACTTTGCTTCCTCAGCCTTCCTAGCTATGCGTAGCATGTAACTGAAGGTTGGAGGCTCAGCTAATCCTGACCAAAACTGTAACCTTATTCATGGAGCCATCATTAAATAACCCATCTAGAACTGTAATCAGATTACCCAAACAATCTGTGGATTCCATGTTGCCAAAATGGCAGCTCATGCCTTCCCTTCCCTCTTAGGGCCACACCCACACCCAGATACCTAAGAGTGAGCCTCCATCTTGGTTACTACTGTTAACATCTATTCAGTCCCTTTTGAAGAGTAAAGTCTGCATCTGCACCTGATGATGACACAGCATGTTTTCCTGCCTTGTATGTGTTAGTCCTATTTCTTTCTGAGGCTGGAGCCTCATTCCAAATTCTACTATGTATGTGGTTTCAAGTTCTTGTTCAAGGACCAGTTGTATTAGCAACACCTTGGGAACTTGTTAAAAAAATACACAGTTCCAGACTCTACTCCCGAATTATCGGGCAAATCTTCCCAAGCCTCTAAGTCTTTATCCATGAGGATGAAGTACTTACTTTATGGATTGTCAGGAAGATTAAATGAAGTTATGTATGTGACGTGCTTAGCATTTTGCCTGAGCCTATCTAAACGGTAAACAATAACAGCTGCTGTTATCCTCATCAGTTTTACTATCATAATTATTATTAGTCAGGCAAATATGAAAAAATGGAGCAGGTGTTCTACTTTCTCCTGCTGAGTAAAGAGTAGATGTCCAGAGTGGTGGCAGTGCCCATCTCCATGATATTTCATGTACAACTGGTGGCAGCAGAGGCTGTATACTTTGGTTCTGGTGGTCTCGTAAGGGATATCATGGAATGGAACTCAGGGAAGATGATGTCCGGTATAAAGGGGCACCTGTTACCTATGCACTCCCAACCTAATCATCCACGGAGAAAAGTCCTAGATTGTAAACAAAAGCGTTAACCTTCTACTCTGAGATCCACCATTCTTCAGCTTCTCTGGGCTTCCATCTCTGTATGTGTCAAATGATGATTTGATATTAGATGATTCCAGAACTGCTTCCATATCTAAGACGTTATGCTTCTATTAACCGGGACACTACGATCTACTCTCAGCATTCCTTGTGCAGATGATACTAATTTATCATTTCCGGCTGGACTTCTCCCCGTAACAAGAGTTACATTCTTCTCCGCCAAGAGGGCTATCATCACTAAATGAGAGTAAACACAATAAAGAGAAAGCTGTTTCCACTTCCTGCTGTATTTGCAACTTCCCTACATAGGGCGGCCAAATATTTGCTATGTTTTCATTGCTATTTAACTCACACATCCACTCCACTGCCAAATATTCTTCTTTTATTAGCACTGGCGTACCTTCTAAAAGACTCAAACTTTTTATGACCACTCAGATTACACCCAAAGGCTAGAACTTTGATATCTGCTGTCTGTACGCACCATCGAAATAATGAATTACTAGCACACTCCCATTTCCCCTCCAGTTCATCAGAAATAGGCCTAAACACCTGTTGCTCGTGTCATACCATCCTTTTCACTGAGCTTCCCTTTGTAGTACTATTATTTATCTTGTAACAACAAACAACATCGACAGCTAAGCTTTACGGCACGCTCACTGGCGCCGCTATTCTAACCTGTGTACCTATAGCGTCTCATTAGATTCTCACATAATCCTATGAACAGATGAGATACAAAAGCACCTTGTGGTGATTGTTTGCTGGCATCTCCTATCTTGTCCTCCAAGCCATTCTTTCAATGCCCATTCCAAAGTTATTGACTGGACTGTATCCCAAGCCTGTGACATACTTTCTCATATGCACTTTTGCCAGATTTAAACAAAACTTAATTCCCACAGTCCCACCCTTTAGCATACCTCTCCTATTATTTCCCATTTCACTTAACATGGGATAATTTCTCCTGTCCCTGCTTTTGCAAAACCTCATGTATTGTTCGTTTAATAATATTAAGCTTCATAGTCAATATCCTTTATGTTCTATTATCGTATTCGGTCTTACCCTGTACGTTTAAAAACTTCTTTTCAGATTACTTGCCTGCTCCTTGTAGAAACCTCAGACAACACGGAAAGCAAAGAGAAGAGAGTAAAACAGAGATTCTACTTATTTATTTCAGTCAACATTTTGGCATACATCCCTCTCGTATTCCCCATGTATTTATGTAATTGAAACAATACAGTATAAAAATGCTTTCAGTCACAAAAATTATGTACAAATAATGTTTTCATTGCCTTATTTGTCAATATATAATATAGCTCTACTAGCTCTTCTGTATATGAGCTTTTTGAAAAACATTTATATTGACCATCGTTTTTTTGCCTACTCTCCTTACCATCATTCTCTATTTCCAATGAATCTGTTCAACAAGATTGTAATTGTTGTAATTGGGAAGGTCTAGGTAGTTAGGGCATGCATCAAGAGTATTGTTTCAGACTCAAAAATACTTATCATTTAAAGATAGACAAGCACTTGCCTTCATCTCCATCATCCCCAAATGGGTAGAAGAGAGCCACAGCTAAGTTGATGAACACAGCCAGGTTGAAGGAGATGCTCCCCCAGAGAGAAATGTGCCTTGAGAACCAGAACAGGGCAGGATTACCTAGTGGGAAAGAAGCGCAGTGGAACAGGACAGAAAATGAATTTTGATTTCAACACAGGAGCCCTACTGAAATAACATTTTGCTAAATGCATTTTTGTTAACTACCATAAAACTACGACTTATTTTAGAACATTTATAATTGATACCAAAAAGGAGTTTTCTATTTGATTCCTTCTTTCTCCTTTAGCCAGTTTACATCTAAGCCATTGTAGAAGGATGAGTAATTCTGCAATTGCTAAAGGTGGTCAGAAAAGATGATTCTATATGAATTCTCTTTAATTTATCCCTAGAACAGATTAGGGGGGAAGAGTTTAGCAGCCGCCTGGGGCCCATTTTAATGGAATGGTATACATTGTTGTGTAATTTAGTAATATTGATAAATTGTTCTCACTCCCGTGTCTCAAAGTAAAATAAAACCCCCCACCCCTTGCACAGATTTATCTCTGGTGAAAACTCCAAATCACAGTCACAGCTACCTGAAACTCTGAAACTTAACAGCATGGCATAGCATTGTTTACTGGGAACTAGTGATTTATAACACTAAGTTTTAAACCTTTAGGCTTCCCAAGAACTTGTTGGGTTTGCGACAGCAGAAGTAAATGAAAGATACAACAAGAACTACCAATAACTGGGAGAGGCTTTGCTGAATATTTTCAGAAATGGAATTCTGTATCTGTCGTCAGAAATGAATTAGCAGATGCATCTACTGAACACAACTGACATTTACATAAACCAAAACTCAGTTGTTTTCACCTCTCTTAAAGAACTGAACAGATACGTCATGCATGTAAGTTTGACACGTGACTTATTCAAGTCTTGTCCATTCTCTAACTCTTAATAGCTTAACATCAGATTTAAAATATTGGAGTCAACTGAGGGGGAAAGACATCTCTATTTTCAAATGGAAATTTTAAGCTTTTCAAATTATGTTCTGTGAATTCCAATCTCAAGTCTGTTCCTTACTTATAAACTACACTTCCCTTCAGTACTTCTTGTTTTCCTTCTCTTGGAATGGAGCATTCCAGTACTGGAGTAGGCTATGATTAGCCATGGGATCTAGTTGACTAATGTGTCATAAAGTGTAAACATCTGCATCTCCATCATTCCTGAATTAGGAGTCCTCATTTTATAAAGCAGAATATTAAGACAAAATCAGAAGATGTTGATGCATACATTTTTAATAACAAATCCATCAAATGAATTAGATCTGTCTATAACCTGATCATAAGCTGCTTCCAAATTTTAAAAGTAAACTGTATGTTGGAAATTATTTTAAGATTTTTTTAAAAAAAAAAAATTTATTTATTTATTTGGCTGCACCGGGTCTCAGTTGTGGCATGGCAGGTTCTTTCAGTTGTGGCATGTGGGCTCCTTTAGTTGCTGCATGAGGGCTCTTAGTTGCAGCACGCAGGATCTAGTTCCCTGACCAGGGATTGAACCTGGGCCCCCTGCATTGGGAGGGCGGAGTCTTAACCACTGGACCACCAGGGAAGTCCCAAGATTTGTTTTTTGATAAATGACAAAACACTTATCTAAAAAAGCACAGATCCTACAAGCACTGGCTCATTATTCAATTTACTTTTTTGTCAAGAACAAAAAGTATGCTTATCAAATTGAGTTTTCAAATGTATTCTGGACACCCAAAATTTTCTCTGAATTCCATAAGGTTCTACATGGTAAAATGCTATGGGAGAGTAATTTCTATATTTTTTCAAATATTCTGCTAAGAAGTGTGACAACGCGTGCTACAATCTTTATCCAAAGATGCTATGTCTCAAGCTCAACCAAGTTCATAAACCACAATCACTGAAGTTCCTAGGAGACTAAAATGATGAAGCACTGTTGAGTAGAGGTATTGAGAACATATGCCTGCCTATCTGGAAAACCTTCCCAAAAGTCAGAAAGGACTTAATCGATTAAGAGTTTTCCCCTATCGATTTTTGTTAAAAACTTGTAATATTTCTCATCTGGGAAAATAAACTTTACTTTAAAGTTTATTTGAAAATTTTTCAATTTTTTGGTAAACTTTTAATTTTATTTTTTCACTTTTTATTTTATATTGGAGTATAGTTGATTAACAATGTTGTGTTAGTTTCAGGTGTTCAGCAAAGTGATTCAATTATCCATATACATGTATCTATTCTTTTCCAAATTCTTTCCCCATTTAGGTTGTTACATAATATTTCCAAATAGACTGGAGACCTGAGAAATAAGTAATGGTAACTGTATTAAGGTAACTTTTAACTGTGACATTGTAACCCTGCCCTATTTGAATGCAAGTGTCACACAATTTTTACTTTGATTTGCTGAGGTACAGATATGTTGAAAGATAGAATGACTCTCAGAAGAAAATATTAAACAATCTACTCAATCATAAGATCAGAAACACAAGAGGACAAAAGTGCTGGTGCCGACATCTCTCCACCCCATTCACTGACTGTTGAGGCCGGTCAGGGCCTATTCATGCACTTCAAACCTGCAGCTGTTCCAAGGCTGAAACATACAGCTGCAATCTTGGATGTCATAATATTTATAAAACTATAGGATCAGCACTAAAAGATGATCTAATTAGTCAGAGTTTTCTGTTTTCCTTAAGCCACAGGTGTCTTGGCTTCAGTTGCAGACTGAGCTTACAGTCTTAAGCCTATAAACGATTTCAGTAACATCAGATGGCAAGAAATTAAGAACCAATTGAAACGAATACTGTCAGTTATCCCGAAGTACCAAGGTATCTATCATTATGCTCAAAACGAACCATTTCAGTTTACTGTACTTACTCCTGATTTTCTTCTGCCACTTCATCTCATTGTAGAGATCTTCCGTTTGCTGGAAAAAGTCATTCACTTTACTTCCTTGTTCATCCCTTTCCGTGGTATTGAACACACGGCACTTGGACTCTCGCGTGAGGTATTCACATATATTGGGGACAGGAAACACTATTTGTTCCATTGTCCTATCATGCCGAACAATCTGAAAACATAATTTGCATTTCTTTCAGGCTTTGGATGGTCTTAAACTATTTTCTGTTTTTAGCATGACTTTATTAATGATACTTTAGGACTTCAGTTATGAAAAAATGTACCAACTTGAAGCATCTGAAATAGTCCTTTACATTTTTCTCTTTAAATGAGAGAAATTAACTGGACTAATATAAGTATTATATTTTGTTATAAATAACAAAAGAAAATCTTTATTCTTTCTGGATTAGCATTAAACTCTTGCCACGCATTTTTATGTTCATGAAGTTCGTAAGAGAACTAAGAGGGTCTTAACTGGCAAGTGACTGGCTATGTAATCTTTTTTTTTTTTTTTTTTTTTTTGCGATACGCGGGCCTCTCACTGTCGTGGCCTCTCCCGTTGCGGAGCACGGGCTCCGGACGCGCAGGCCCAGCGGCCACGGCTCACGGGCCCAGCCGCTCCGCGGCACGTGGGATCTTCCCAGACCGGGGCACGAACCCATGTCCCCTGCATCGGCAGGCGGACTCTCAACCACTGCGCCACCAGAGAAGCCCTGGCTATGTAATCTTAAGCACAGCACTTGGTATATTTTTAACCTGCTGTTAGCCTGTTCTTCCTAAAAAGGGCTGTTGGGGGGCAAAAGAGTCATTCTATTTCCCTTTGACTGGTATGGTGATGAGCAAATAGCCTAGCTCTGGGAAATGAGACATAAGGAAAAATATCCTGGGGTTGCAAGGTTCTCCCAGGAAAGATTTTGCTTCCTGAAAAGGCAGAAAGCCACATGAGACAAATAAAATAACAACAAAAAATCAAATACACAACACAAAAGCTCTTTTTTGCTGTACCGTCTTTCTTCCTGCCTAGAACAAAAGGTGGTGATGATACTTAAAACTTTGGCAGCCATTTTGCAACCATGAAGTGACATATCACCAGCATAAAAAGGAAGACTTAGCAGAAGAGATGGAAAAGGTCTGAGTGTTTGAAGACATCACTGAGTCATTTAATCAATTATAGAACTACTGGTACCTCCAGACTTCCCATTATGCGGGATAATCAAACATTTTTATTGTTTAAAAAAATTGTCAGTCTGGTATTCTTTTACTTGCAACTGAAGCTACCTTAAATGGTATGTTATATACACAGACAACATACTAGAATACTATCATAAAACAAAGAAGAAATTTGTAGTGGTAAATAAAATTCTTGAACATAGGCTAAAAAAATCAATTGTACAAAAGAAGAATTGGACCTCTTTGGCATGGTAAGCAGCTATGTGTGGGAAAAAAAAGGTTTACTTGATCCAACAGTGTCAAACATTTTTAAAAAAACTCAGGGTGCATTTAAGAAATAATGTTCTGATTACTATAAGCCAAGCTTTTCAGCCCCTTTAGGACACGTTATGTTTGATCTTGGTTGTTAGATTTTACAAGGGGCATTGACAGACTGGAGGGATTACTGAAAGAGATGGGAATGCGTTAACTGTAAAAAGCCAAAAATGTAGACTTTTAAAAATATACTTATTCAACAAATGCTTATTCAGTCCTTAGGCGAGGAGTCCTGGGAAATTCAAAGTGAAAAAACAACATGAATCCCTACCTATAAAAGCTTGTATTGCTTACTAATCACAATGGTTCTTCAAATGTTAGAGGTAAGCCTGTCGTGTTGACAGGGTAGCAAATATTCGGAACAGTAGGCAAACATAAAAGTGGGCTAGAGTGCATGTTTTATCAAAAAATAACTTTCTAATTATTGGAGCTATTCCAAATTGGATGTTTCCTCCTGAAGTGGTGAGATCACTATCACCGGAAGAATTTAAAGCAGAAACAGGATCCTTATAAAGCAATTCCTCCTTGGATAGGTGAACAGACTAGGTAACCCACAAGGTCCTTCCTATTTCCCAGGGTCTTTGAGTATATAACATATAGACAAACTATTGTTTTCAACAATACTCATTATTATGGTTAGGCTCCAAGAACATTCAGTTTTGGAAATAAAAGGATGATCAAGACTAGCTTCTGCCTCAAATAGGGGACAAGTTACCCAGAGGAAGCAAACAGTATTCCAACATGACACATTAACAGAATGATCAAACTGCTGTGGGAGCAGAGTGGGATGAAATTAATGAATGCCTGAAGGAAGGAGGGCATGAGGATTGGTCAAAGGGAAGAATTTAGATCATCAACTCAGACTACTCCTTTGAACCCTTAACTTCTATATCCAGCTTAATGCATTCCTCAAAGTCATCTCAAATTCAATTTATCCAGGAATCAACAAATGATCTTCCTGTACATTTTACCTGCCAAAGCTAGAATCTCCATGCATAACACCAATTTCTGTCCATTTATTCAAACCAGAAGCCCCAGGGGCATCCTTTTCCGCAGTATTTCCCTCACCTTACATGTGCAATCCAACATCAAGCATCAAGCCCTTTACATGTGTATATGTGTGTGTGCGTGTTATAATATACGTGTGTCTATCTTCTCCAATCAAGTCATCTTCAGTACAACCATTTCTCCCTTTTCTATTTTCCTATTTCGTCTACCTGCATTCTTTGCCTCATTCCCTTTTCCAATCCCTTTTCCTAACAGCAACTTCAGTAATCTTTTGAAGAGAGTCATTCCCCTTCCTATGTTCTTTCACCTTCCCTTCATTTAATTCTACCTGAAATCCCATGCCCAAACTTTAGTAGAGAGAAACCTCTACTTATTCTTTTAATATATACTTTATGACAACCTTCTCTGTGAAATCCATCCTGAAATTCCCCAGGCACAGTTAATTACTATTTTCTCTAAATTTCATTGGCCTTTGTTTAGACAATTACTACACAGAATGACCTTCTCTATGTGTATGTAATTGGTAAAGAGTAAAGGCTCAGTAAACATTTACCAAATATATGTATTTACAGCTAAATCTCGCATCACTGCTGGGAACCAATAGAAGTCCAACTTCAATAACAACCTCTGTCTCTCACACACAAGTATTAACCTAACCTCTACATCTGGCCCACCTGCTATTCTACCTGCCTATTCTGTCTACCATTCCTGATATCCTCTTCTAATCACTGGCTTTGTACTTTGGCCTCTGGGACCTTCTGCAGAACCTTTGTGGTTTGATGATTTATTCGCATCAATTTCTCTGGCTTGCTGACTTCGCCAGCTTCCCAGCTCCTAAGCACCTGATGCAGAGAGCAATGTTTTTGCTGCTGGTCCAGCTCATGGACTGCACTAAGTCAAGTCTACCACCAAAGCTATTAATGCTTATAAACATGAGCAAGGGATTCATTTTGAGACACAAAGTACTATTTCTCATTATTGCAAAGGTTTGGCAACAGTAAACAAGAAGGTACAGTGATGTACCTTGAGAGTTAACAGCAGTGATGCCATCATGCGCTCTGCTGAAAACTAAAAATATCTGCCAAAGTGAATGAATGTGTGAATGTAAATTACGAGTGACAGGCGTCAACTACTCTGCTCACTTCTGCCTGATTAGCTCTGCCAACCAGTGTCAAAATGATACCATAGCTAGTAAATGACAGCCAGATGGGTCTCACAACACAAAATGATTAAGGCCATGTTGACCCACACCTCCTGAACTGCCACCAGCCCTTCAATAAGGTCTCATTTACGGGGGTGGGACTGAATTGCTGCAAAGTGAAATGGACATTGTTAAACCATTTCAAGCTCATGCTATCGATATGAAAACTTTACTAGTGCCTTCCGTTTTACCCACCCTTCTGAATACTTTCTTACACAGAGATCTCTACTTTAATAAGCTTTCCATAGTTTTTAAAAAGAAACCATTTCTTGAATGATAATATCTACTGTAATAATCCTGTCTCTAAAATATCACTGCTCTGCAATAATTTCTTCCAGGACCAAAACAAAACAAACAAAAAAAACAACCTTATTAATTATAAAAGAGAATTTACATATATTTCTGGTCAAAAAATAAAGACACCTTTGAAAGATGTGCACATGAATTTCTCACAAGTGACTGCTCACATCTCTTCTTTTGGTATATATACTTTCACAGTTTACATCACTCAATTCTACTTCGTTGTTCTAGGAAACAATAATGAAAATGGTCTGAAAGAGAAAGTAAACATATCTTTTCACAGTTGGTCCCATTCAAGAAATAATATAGATGGTTACCTCGATCTGTGCAGTGTGGTTGGCATAATACTTTAAGGCTTCATCTCCGCCATCTGGATCGGATCCTGGTTTGAGCATCTGCTGCAAGAGTTTGTTGTGGCGTGCCAACTAGAGGGGAAGAGAGGGAAGAAATGTGTTAGGACTTTTTTTTTCGCCTGTCCCGGGGACAAACTTTGAAAATACTTTGTCCACTTGTATACATAGCTTCACAGTTCTGGGGTTAATGGCAATTAATTCCATTTCAGGAAAGCATGTCTATTTGAAAGGCATAAATAACAACGTCACTATAGCAATCTTACATTTTTATTTGGCGATATAGGTTCTTAGCATGAGAAGACTGTGTCTTGCCCAGAGTAGGTATTCAGTTACTAATTGTTGACTAAATACACATCTTCAATAATGTATAATTGTACCAGGAAGAAGAAAAGCCCACAGTGATATATAATGGATACTCCTTATAATAAATAACTTGATGAACACTGTGATAGTTCAGTGGGTAGTGGTACCAATATAAATGGCAGCTTCTTATATACACATAAATAGGTATCTATGTTTCCTACAACATCTAATCAAAGCTCTACAATTAGCAGTTTGTACTAAAATCCTATGCTTCTATATGTTCATATGTCAATATTGGTGCTACATGAGTACAGATCTCAGTTTTATTGTAATTGAAACCGAACATTTAAAACACAAAAATTTCACCATAAATTATCTTAACCTGCTGTTGATAGAAGTAATCTTTCTCACTTGAATGTCTATGGCATTTGTCGGTCGGTTCTCTCACTTTGTAGATAACTAATACCTATTGCCTTCAGATATCTCTTTTATGGTTGTCTTGAACAATCTCTAAAACCTCATAATGTCTTTAACCTTTCAGATTTTCTATTAAGCCTCAAGTTCCCTGAGGGCTTCTAGTAACAAAGAATCTGCCATATAATTCTTTTACTGCTAGTACCATTCCTATCTCTTACTCTGTGCCAGGTACTATCGTAAACATTTAAGTACATGAATGCATTTGATCCTAGTAAGAAATCCTGGGCTAAGCACTCTTATCCTCATTTTACAGATAGAAAAACTGAGGCACAGAGCACTTAAGGAAATTGTCTGTGAGAATGTAGCTTTCCAGCTAATAACAGAACCAGTACTGAACTCAAGCCGTATGGTTGCAGAATCAATACTCTTATCAACGTTAAAGAGCAATAAATAAGTCTTTGTATTACTCGTGAAATGTTACTGTTAATTTTAAGTATAAAGAATGGAGATAAATTTTAAACAATAATCCAGAACCTATAAAACTAAAACTAAATAAACAGCATCCTTGTTAGTGATGATTTGATAAGTTATTCATTCCATTGATGTCGCTCATTTTTGAAACTATTATTTTAGAATTGGCTTTCAGGGATATTTATAAATCACTCAAGAAAGCCATTTCCTGTTTTATATTTACATTTTATTTTTGACTGAAATGTGAATTATACAGATTTTATTACAAACCACAGTCATAAAACTTGTTGGGACTTGTAGGTGTTTCTAAAAATCTAAATGAGTTTCAAAGGATAAAACCATGGTAATCATTTAGGCACATTAGCATATGTTTTAAGAAATGGCCAGTTCTTGAAAGCATGGACTGGCATGATTTGTGTACGGATTGGATCTGGGGCATGAGAGAAAGAGAGGAGTTCAGGGTGACTCCAAAATTATTGAGCAACTGAAAGTTTAGAAATGCCACTTACTAAGGAAAAATGCAGGAGGAGCATATTCAGGGGGTGAGTATCTGGACTTTGGTTTTAGACACATGAAGCTTTAGATGTCATCTAAAGGGAGATGGCAAGCAGGCTGTTGATGTTTGTCAGGAATTCTGGGCAGAGGCTGGGGCTGGAGCTAAATGTCAGGGGTCATCGGTATATGACTGATATTTGAAACCATGAACCTTAGTGAGATCACCTAAAGTAAGCTTAGACAGAGAAAGGAGATCTAAGGAATTCTGACAGAGGCTAGAAAGATGAGAGGTATTAGCAAAGCAGACTGAGAAAGTTGGGCCAGTGAAGTAGGAGCAAAACCAGTGAAATCAGGTGTCCTGGCAGCCAAATGAAGAAAGAACTTTAAAAAATGGAGGCAGCGATCATCTGCATCAAATCAGATGAGGACTGAGAAGTGGTCACTTGTTTACCAACTTGGAAGTCATGGTAACCTTGACAACAGCAGGTCAGGCAATGGTGGGCACCAACGCCTTGCTGTAGTCAGTTTAAATAAGAATGAGAGGAGCAGAAATACAAACGATGAGTGTAGGCAGATCTTGAAGAGTGTTGCTCTAAGCGAGAGAGGCAAGATATAGGGTGGTAGCTAGAGAAAGGGACAGGGTAAAAGGGAGGATTTTTTTAAGATGGCAATTATAGCATCATGTTTGTTTGAGAGAGATGGAACATTTGCTAAAGCAATGTCCTGACTAGGTGAGAATGGAATGATCTAGTATAGAAATGGAAGAACTTGCCTCAGATAGAAACAAGTTCAGCCACAGTGACAGCAGAGAATATGGGTGGGCAGTTGTGGTGGATACACAGAGTAGTTCTTTTCTGGTTACTTTTATTTTCTCAGTGGAGTAAAAAGCTGACAAGGAGGATGAGAGAGGTTTGGGAATTTGAGGAAGAGAAGGTATGGAACAGTTGGCTAGGGAAAGTGAATGGACTTGGAAAATGGGATTGTCGGGAAACCCCAAGGGTCCCCCTTCTGCTATGGTCAAAGTGAGGGCAACAAGCATCTTTGTGTTTTTCTCCCTTGATGTTCATTTGTCAGGGTCAAGACATGGGGTAAGCAGAGTTGTAATTAATGAGATTGTGGTTTTGCTGGGTGAGGTCAACAACGTACAATGGGACCATGGAATCCAAGCTGAATAAGGAAGGAAAGGAAGTCAGGAGGGACAATGAAAAGGTGACAGGATCAACAAATTGTAGCTTCTAACGTGGTTTTAAAATGTGTTGGGAGTTAGGTGGGAGAAGGAAGTCCTAGTTAGGGAGGGCTAGTCAGAGTGAAATACTCAGAATGGAGCTTACTGACAGAGTGCAAGGAGCAGTGATCAGCAAGGACCAGGTTTCAGGAGTGTCTATCATCTCATTGCTTCTCACACCTCCACACCACCCTGGTCCCAGTCACCATCTCCTCTTGCCTGGAATTCTGCAATAGCCTCGTACCTGGTCTCCTGGCTCTACCCTTGTCTTCCGGAGTCGCCTTAACCCAGGAGCTGGTGTCATCCTTTTGATCAGGTGATGCCTCTTTTCTGCCCCAAACCCTGGGGTGGCTGTCACCTCATTTAGAGCCAGAGCCCCGTCCTCACCGTGGCCAAGAAGGACGACAGAATCTGGCCCCGCTCCCTTTCTAGATCCTCTCCTGCTACCCTCCCCACAGTCCCAGCCCCACTGGGCTCCTGCCTGTTCCTTCAACCCGAGAATCACGTTCCCATCTCAGGGATTTCGCAGTTGCGGTTCCCTTGGCCTGGATTCTCTTCCTCTAGATCCCTGCATGGCTAGCTCCCTAACCCTACTTCAGGACTCCTTCCAAATATTGTCTTAGCAATAACCATGCTTTCAGAGACCAACTCCCTCACCTTCCCCAAAACATCTAACTCCATTTCCTGCTTTATTTTTCTCCATGGCACACACTACAACATACCATATTTTATCATTGATCTATTAGTTATCTCCCCCCTGAAGAAAGCAAGCGTATGTTCTTAGAGGACATGGGTTTTCATCTGGTTTGTTCACTGCTGTTCACTGTTCCAAGGCTTAAAACAGTGTCTGGCACATATTAGAGGCTCAATACATACTTGTTTAATCGACTGAATGTAAGTCTTTAAATCTTAAATTATGGAGAGCTTCCCAAGGTGAGACATTAATTTGAATAATTTCTTTTAAATTTATTTATTAAAACATTTTATTTCTTTTTTCTTCCCTTTTTTCTTTTTCAACTGATGTATAGTTAATTTACAATGTTGTGTTAGTTTCAAGTGTACAACAAAGAGACTGTTAATATGTGTGTGTATATATTACATATGTGTGTATATATATATATATATATATATATA
>NW_006770652.1:2865437-2873058 GCF_000442215.2 Lipotes vexillifer
ATATTCTTTTTCAGATTCTTTTCCATCGTAAGTTATTACAAGATATTGAGTAGAGTTCCCTGTGCTATGCGGTAGGTCCCTGTAGTTTATCTGTTTTATATATAGTAGTTGTATCTGTTAATCCCAATCCCCTCATTTATCTCCACTCGCCCCCCTCCCCACCCTCTTTGGTAACCGTAAGTTTGTTTTCTATGTCTGTGAGTCTATCTTTGTTTTGTAAATAAGTTCATTTGTAAAAAAAAAAAAAAAAAAAAAGTTTTACCTCTTTATAGTCACTTTATAGTGTCAAAATTGCTATAATTATTTTAAGAAACCACTAATGCTATTTTGTGTAATATAATTCATAGTACAAATCTATACAAATAATTTTCATTTCATCCTGCTCAACAGAAACATGATAGGGCCTCTCTCTTTCCTTCAGTCTTAATGAAATGATCCTACATTTGTCTTGGTTGATTGTAGATAAGGGGCACTCTAAAAGGCACTTTAAAAAATGCCTAGGCCTCCCCTCACATGTTCAAACATTTAAAATAATATTTTCATTCATGATTATATAAGTAATCTATACAAATCTTGAAAAATTTGAAATATATAATTTTTTTAAATAAAAAAAAAGTAGAAGTAATTGTACCATTTTTTCCTACCTGGATGTCTTTTATATTCTTTGTAACTGATGGCCTTTCCTGACTAAAGTCACCTAGTTTCTTTTTCCTTGTTCTGTGTTCAGATAGTGCCCTGTACATGGCTAGATAGTATGATTTCTCATACTGTATCTTAGTAACTATTATTACTCTCCAACAGGCTGTGACATGCTTGAGGAAAAGCATCTGGTCTTACCACTCTGCATTCTCAGAGTCAAAAACAGAACGTGGTACATCAAATTGACAAAAATAAATATTTGTCGAATCAGTAAAGAAATGGGTTGCTTAATGACATTCATTATGCACTTAAGTGAGCAAGGACCCATAGATCTCAGGGAATTATCTCTCTGTTTTCTCCTCGATAAAAGAGAAAGGCCAAAGAAATCTGATTAGATATCAGATGATGATAAAATTCCCAGTGTTTACAGAAATAAAATATTTTAATATTTTTTCTTGTCTCATAGTTATTCATGTACTTATATCCCTTCTGCTAGACTGTGAACTATTTGGAGAGGAAGGGACTGGATACTCAAAAACTGCTGAATTGAACTGAACGCTTTATGAAGCAAGGATAGCACTCCTATTATACAGACAAAATACAAAAGAAGAGTATCTCACTGACTCTGAAACGTGTGAAGATGACTGGTGTCAGTATAGAGCTCTCTTGGTCCAAATTTAGAGTTTACTAAAAAGCACAGTACAAATTCTCAGAGACCAATTAACATATGCCCAACTGTTCTTTAAAGAAAGATTTAGTCCACTATTTATGCAATTCTATAAAAAATATCATGTAGAATGGCCCCACTGCCAACCAGAGATATCAGTTTTTCCTTAGAGCTGGGGTCTTCACTCTGGCCACATTTTGTCCACTATACCTGCCATGTACCTTTTTATGTGACATAAAAAAAGAAAAACAACCCCAGCACCCAAAGATGCAATGGCATCATTTAGTATTACATGCTTTGGAAACTAAAGGTGAAAACACTTGATAAGTTTCTGGACAAGTATAGCACATCTGTCGAGAGCCATCATAGTAAGAAATCTAATTTAAATCCTAATGAAAAACTGGAAAACAGCTAATTAAAATAATCAAGGATAGCCATATTACAATATCCAACTGTACTTGACAGAGACCCTTATCACAGTACTCGAAATCAGCTGATGTCACAACACAACATAGTCTGGAAAACCAACCAGCAATCAGTATTAGTAATAATGAGAATCTGAACATGGGCAACAGTACTGAATGCCAAAAGGGATAATGTCATAGGTGGGAAATCTCTGGGTTATAGAAAAACTTGTAATCCACAACAATCTTTGTAAGGCAAAATAGTAGCAATTGTTTTATATACGATGTGGGTTTACATTTGTCATACCTGCTTAGTAAGGGATGCCAAAATGATTTTACCAATAAAGAACTCTCATTAGCTCATTATTACAAACAGAAAAACTAGCCCTGAGATAATTTGTTGTCTATCATAACAGAAAAAATTTAAAATAAAATGCAATGTAATCATGGGCAGATATATGCATATATATAAGTGAGGAAGGGATCGAAAGCTTTGGTGGATAGTCAGCCTTATAAAACAATCAAGACATCCCTATGAAGCAAAGGACTACCAAGAAGGGCTAGCGATTCTTTCACTATATGTTGAAAAGAAAAGTGAAAATCCTGTACCTCATTATTAATTATGAAATATTTGTAATTTAGTTAAATACATACACAACACTGAATAGAAATTAACATATGTATATGTATATACACATACTTATATATATACACAAACCTTATACATAAACACATATAACCTACAGCAGGGTCTTTGACTAACACTGTTCAGTTTTTAAAATCCAAGACTGGAGAATAAAGATGACAGACTTGGGCTTTTCATTTTTAGCAGCATCCCTTATTAAACCATTTCACATTTGTCTTCTTATCATTAGGATTTTAGTGTTCATTTCAGTTTGGGTCCAAGTAAGGTTGGAGTAAAAAAACCAAGCAATTGAACATTATTCAACGATAATTATTCTTTGGCACCTCTCATCTGTGAACTTTTTCATGTAAGCTCCACTTTTATTAATTGGTAAATCTGACATGGCTACCAGCTTTCCAAAGATCACAAAGTGAACCACAGCCTGAAGTCAGAATAATTGCCTTTATCTGCTTAGGTTTGGTACACTGCTTTTATACCAAACACTCTTCTTGTTTGAAGCAGAGAGAAATCAGCAAAAGAGGATATAAACTAAGGTTTTCACCTATTCTAACAGGCTTAAAATACACAAGTCTTGTATTTTCAAGACATCTATTTTTCTCTGATTTTGTGATTCTGTTATGTGCAAAGCGTAGAACTATTGTGGGATTATAGAGGTAAGCAGACACTTTCTTCTTTCAAGCAACCTACTTTCTAGTTGGAGGAATTAAAACAACTACAGAAATGTAATTAAAAGAGGGAAAACAAGGGCAGAAATACAAGGAATCACATTTGGTTGGTGGTACTAGGAAAGGAATCATGTAAGAAATGCATCCGATAAAGGTTTTAAAGAATAGAGAAAATGATAAAGGGGAAGGAGGACGGCATGAGGAAGCCATTCTAATGTAGAGAGGGATCTGCATGAACCAAGTCATAGAGGATGGATAGCAGGAGATGGGACTAGAATTTGGAGTCACACTAAATGCCCATGTGAGGAGTCTGAATACAGAATACTTCTGTGGGTTGAATTGTGTCCACCAAAAAGATACGTCCAATTTCTAACCCCCAGGACCTGTGAAACTGACCTTATTTGGAAATAAGGTCTTTGCAGGTATAATGAAATCAAGATGAGGTCATACTAGATATTGGTGGGTCCTAATCCAATGACTAGTGCCCTTATAAGAAGAAGGAAATTTGGATAAACACACACACACACACACACACGGAGAATGCCAACTGATGACAGGAGAGATGGGAGTGATACAAGCCAAGGAATACCAAGGATTGCCAGCAACCACCAGAAACTAAGATGAAGCAGGGAAGGATCCTACCCTAGAGCATTCAGAGAGAGCTTGGCCCTGCCAACACTTTTTTTTTTTCTTTTCTGCCAACACTTTGATTTAGAACTTCTAGCCCCCAAAACTGTGAGAGAATAAAAGCCTGCTATTTTAAGCTATCAAGTTTGTGGTAATTTGTTACAGCAGCCCGAGGAAGCTGTCTTAGTCTGTTCAGGCTGTGCTAACAAAAATATCATAGACTGGGTAGCTTATAAACAGAAACTTATTTCTCACATTTCTGGTTGTTAGGAAGTTCAAGATCAAAGCACCAGCAGATTCAATGTTTAAGGAGAGCTCACTTCCTCACAGTCAGATGTCTTCTCATTACAACCTCATTGGTGGAAAAGGCAAGGGATCTCTCTCAGGCCTCTTTCATAAGGGCACTAATCCATTCAGAAGGGTTCCACCATCATGACCTAATCACCTCCCAAAGGCCCCACCTCCTAATACCTCCTAATACCATCATATTAGGCATTAGGATTCAACATATGAATTCTGGGGAGACATAAGCATTCAATCTATAGCAAAAGCTAATGCAAACCATAAAGAAATTTTTCTATTAACTGTGGCAAGATAAAGTGATATCCTTACCTATTCTTTTTGCTTCTATTGGAAAAGGAATTGGGGGATTAGAGAGAATTCATTTGGGAAAGGTGCCATCTGTCCAGAGCTACTCTCAGGATTGTGAGGTCCTTTATAAAGAAAATAGATCAAAGAAGAAATAACTCTTTTTCTAGCATGTGGTTGCGAGAATTATTATTCTGTTAGGAGGAGGGTCAAAGCCATGTTCAGAAGAAAAGGTTTCCTCACATGAGGCAGTTCAGCCCTGCGGTCTCGACAAGAAGACAGTCACTGTGGCAGGCGGTGTTTGCACTAAGATACTTTAGAAGAGAATCAGCTTCAGGCCCCCCAGTAGACAGGAGCACCCCCTTCCCACTTCAGGCAGCAGAATTCAGGCTGCAGGAAACCCCCATTAATATTCAGCTCATGTCTGAGGTTAAGTAGTGAAGGGCTCCTTTCCCAAGGAGGAAATGGTGCCCTTTCCCAAAGAAGGGAGGTGATAATATTAGAGAGTTGGAGGAGGGGTCAGATGAGGATGAGAGGAAGGGGGCAGAGTATTATAGATGGGCTATGGGAAGCAGAGGAAAGCACTGATTCACCACCAACCAGTGTAATGGAATGCATTAGCTGGGAAAAGTAACGAATCTTTTTTTCTTAAAAAGTCAGTTAAAAAATCCCTTTTTCTCTTTCTCAGGCTTCTCTGTTCCTTAGTCAAACACAGCTATCCATATTATCTTGAGCAGAATTTGGACGGTAACCAGAATGAGAGAGAAAAAAGGCAATATTCATTTTTCTGGATTTCCAAATAGGCTCTTGAGAATCCCAACAGAAAGCCCCAAAGAAAGTGTGACCAACCGGGAAGCTGGCAATGGACAGAAGACAGAACAGAGGGGGGTGTTCATTCTGAGAAATATGGTTTGGCACCCTGGGAAAGAGATGGGGCAAACTCCTGAGCACCTTTCCAGGCAGCTGTGGAGAATTCATAAACCACCAGCCCAAAGGACCCCAGACCCAAAGGAAAGCATGAGATCTCAAGACTGTTTTCTCTCATCCCTGCCACATACACACAACCACAGGGAAGTAAGGAACTGGTCCCTTCCCTCCCCCTGCAGGACTGAAGGAGGGGCCCTGGAAAGCCAGCATTACCCTACGTTAGAGCATCGTTATCCAAGGAGTTTAAAAAACATAGCTTTTACTTAACTAACATCTAAAATAAATTCTTTATGGTTCTTAGGGATCAGTTTATTATTTCCATTTTACAACGGTGGCCAAACTAAGATAAAGATACATGCAAAATGACAAGAAATTTGTGAAAATTTTTAAAACTCCTAATTTCCAGATGATCTAGACTCCTATTCATGAGGGTCTGTCCGAAATTATAGTAAAATCAATAAAAGACCTTTAATGATTATAATAAATATGATAGCTCAACCCTTGAAGCAGGGCAAAGAAAGAGAAGGGGCAAAAAAGGCAAGAAACAATGCACTTTTAAATGATTGAAAGTAGTACGTTTTCTAGGTACTAAGGTAGCATTACAAATTGTTGTGATGAAGAATCTAGCTTTCCTACTGATGGCTAATATTCATGCTAATACAAAGGTTCTCAGAATGTGGTCCAGGGCCAGCGACAGCAGCACACCTGAGAACTCATGAGAAATGTAGTTTCTTAGGTCCCACCTCACCTTCAGGACCAGAAACTCTGGGGGTGAGGCCCAGCAACCTGGTTTAACCAACCCTCTAGGAGATTCCAATCCTCCTAACAGAATCCTAGTCCTTAATATGTCTTATCACCATGACCAACTTGTATTCTTGACAGGAAATCCCCTTTTTTGTAATCTAAAACATAAAAGAAGCCAACTTTTTTAAAAGAAGTTTTTTCCTTCAAAAACCTGTAAGAAAAATGTAAACATTTATTAAATATTCTTAATAACCGTAGTTTACTGAATCCATTTTTCAAAAAAAATTGAAATTGGGATCAGACATATCAAAACTATTCCATTTAATTAAAAGAAAACTGGTCACTTATCACTCATGGCTTCCAATTTCTGAGCTCACTTTGCTCTTTTAAAAAGATTTCTGTACTCACTATTTACAGTAGCCAGGACATGGAAGCAACCTAAATGTCTATTGACGAAGGAATGGATAAAGAAGATGTGGCACAGATATACAATGGAATATTACTCAGCCATTAAGAAGGAAATAATGCCATTTGCAGCAACAAGGATGGACCTAAAGATTGTGATACTGAGTGAAGTCAGTCAGACAGAGAAGGACTAATATAGTATGATATCACTTACATGTAGAATCTAAAAAAAATAGTACAAATGAACTTATTTACAAAACAGAAATAGAGTTACAGATGTAGAAAACAATCTTATGGTTACCGGGGAGGAATGAGTGGGGAGGGATAAACTGGGAGACTGGGATTGACATACATGCACTTCTGTATATAAAGTAGATAACTAATAAGGGCCTACTGTATAGCAACAGGGAACTCTACTCAATACTCTGTAATGACCTATATGGGAAAAGAATCTAAAAAAGAGTGAATACATGTACACGTAGAACTGATTCACTTTGCCGTACAGCAGAAAGTAACACACACTGTAGATCAACTATACTCTAATAAAAATTTTAAAAAAATAAACAAAAAGACTTCTATACTAAAATCCCACTCAAATAAAAAAAAGTTTATTAGAAGGTTTACATAATTATACTATATAATAAATATATTAGTTTATAAAATTAGTTTATAAGTGTATTTTCATGAATAGATGAACAAAATTACCTTCTAAAGCAAGCTTTTCCTTACAATTATTTGTCATATTTATTCTTTAGTTTCATTTCTTCAACTAAAACACGTCACACTTTCTCCTACCTTAATACTTAGAAGTTATATATATTAGTATTTTATTAATTTATCATTCTACAGGAAAATACCTGCCATTTTACACTGTTTCACGCAAACTTTAGCAAAGTATAAATCTGAACTGCTTCTGATGTCAATGTAAGAATGTACATCAGTATTTTCTGAATGACTAAAAACTACATGAAAATAAACTGTATGTTAAGTAGGTCATCTTCTCTGAAATCTGTATTTTACAAAAATATTCTATATTAATCATTTTGGCAGTCCTAGTCAAAATAAATAAAATATTTCATGGTGAAGAGCAAGAAAAAAACCCGAATTCTACATGTTTAGTGAGCTTGCCCGAAATACAGGTAAACATTAATATGACAAAGAAGGCAGCAGCTGATGTCTAGGAAACCCCAAAATGATGTACATTCAGGTTTTTGCTTCTGTTTTGTAGAACTGATGACAGACATTTCTTCAGACTCTATTTCTTTTTGATGTAAATAAAGATACGTCCTTTTTTTTTTTTTTTTTTTTT
>NW_006770652.1:2873068-2895243 GCF_000442215.2 Lipotes vexillifer
GCGGGCCCAGCCACTCCGCGGCATGTGGGATCTTCCCGGACCGGGGCACGAACCCGTGTCCCCTGCACTGGCAAGCGGACTCTCAACCACTGCACCACCAGGGAAGCCCAAGACATGTTTCTGAAATTTGTGGGTCTTACTATTCCCATAGAGGAAGTAATGCATTTCTTCAGACCCAGAGATAAGAGGATAATAATACTTTAGCATTATTATCTAGAAATAATAATAGAAATAAAGCATCTAGAAATAAATTTGCTGGATATTTACAATCATGTCCCCTCCTTAGTGATTTTTCAAATGTGGCTTGGGAAACACTAGCAGAACAGGAGGATCCTTCTCCATGACAATTAAAATCATGAAATGTGAGTGTGAATTATTATTTATTTGATGTTAGTGTATCTCCCTCACCTAGAATATAAGTCCTAGGAGGACAGGAATTTTGTTTTGTTCACAGTTGTGTCCTATGTAACTAGAACACTTCAGCATGGAATAGCTCCTTAATAAATATTTATTGGATGGATGGATAGCTGGATGCATGGGTGGATGGCAAACATAGAGAGTTTTTGTTCAATTTTTAATGGTAAATGTGTTTCATTTTCCAAAAGAGGTTGATTTTTAGAAAATATTGAATTACAATTTGTGTATATGAAAGATGCTCTAATTCCTTTCTGGAATAAAGAAGTCGTTTACTTACAACATAAAGAAATTAGGAATTATAGCATTGCTTATCTCTTCAAAAGTATTCTGATTATTTCATTGTTTCTAATGATCTTCCCCCCCCTCCCCACCCCCAAGGAAAGCACCAAGAGGTGAAGAAAGCCATCGTTTTGAGGGCTTTGACCATATTAAAGTAGGTCTTATGGTTGGCTGGGAAAACTTAGCGAATTCTTGCTCTCACAGTAATTGTTGGAGTAAGTGGGATTATTATTCACACTAAGGGACTATCTCTGGTTCTGCCCCTGACCTTTCATGGGAACGCGTACACATCCCTTGACCTTTTTATGTCTGATTTACCTGGCTGTGAAATAACAATAATACATACAATACCATATCAAAGAGAATTACTGGAGGGTCTGTGCTTCTAATGCCCCTGACATTCCTCAACCAACCAGACTTAGTGAAGAGCACAGTATTACTATTCTACTCTCCTTTCTAATAAACCTCTTCTAAGAATGAGCCAGTTGCTTTTCTCTTGCTCTTAGTCTTGACAAAGCCATTTGAAAGTGGCCTAATTAAAGGCTTGGAATCCTAATGATGATTTTCACAACAGTTCTCACACTGCCCCTGTGCTCAGGAATCCAATCTGAAGTGAGCCAGATGTAAAATCAGGGGTGGAGTGTGGGGAAACGAGAGGAAGCCCTGCGAGATCATTTTCAGGAACTTCAAGCTCAGTTGCTTGAAAGCATTTCAACCTCCGGTTTCTGCAGCTTTCTATTTCTGAGTTACATCAGACTAAGAAATACCATGCTAGTGCCATCTCTATGTTTAACTGTCTAATCAACAGCTGCTTTAAAAAAAGGTCAGCTTTTGTTAGATAGAGCAGGTTCTCAAAAGTGAGAGAATTATTGCTCAAGTGAACTTCTGCATTTCAAAGGCAAACCTAATGAAGGAGGAAATGAGGTGGCAAGGTGAATTTCAGCTCAGATCAGTTGAATCAAACTGAAAAGAGACAAAGAATTGCAAACAGATGTCTTCTGTTACTTGTTCATTCTGTGACACCCAACACCTTTTCAATGTTATCTAGTCACTCAGAAGTTAAATTACCCAGGTTGCAAATGAGAAGACAAAGAGAGGGCATGCAAAGAAAAGAGAGAAAAGGAGGAAAGAAAATTTAGAGACAAACTCATTTAGAAAGATTTGTTCTCCTTTCTTAGAAAATACACAGCTAACTGGTAGACATCTAAAGAAACACGCATTGAACACAAACATATAGATACTATGGACAAAGCTACTGCCTGCATTTTAAGCTTCTTTGGTACTACATGACGAGGTCATGAACTATCCATAAATATTGTTAGATCCATAAAGCACGTTATATGCAATTTTAACATAACGTAAAGACCCACTTATCCCAATCCAAAACAACAACAACCAAATTCTCTTCATCAGGTAAGCAATCATGAGCTAAATACTATGACTGGTGTATGCTTTGTGTGCTCATTCTAAAATACTTCAGGAAACTGTAGTGTGTGCCCAGTAATTCTCTAAGCATAGGGATTACAATAGTGAACAAAACAGACAAAACTCCTGCCCTTACAGAGTGGACTTTCTGGTCATGGGGGAGACATACACAAACAAATATATGGTCTACCAAAAGGGGAAAGTGCTAAGAAGAAAATAAAGCAGAGGATGGAGGAATGAGCACTAGGGGGGATGGAGGCTGCCATTTCAAATGAAATGGTCAGAACACTGCAACAGAAATTTAAAAGGCAGAAGAAACAGTAAATTCAATGACATAAAGCAGGATTATGTTTGCTGGCTTCAAAGCACAGCCATGAGACCAGTGTGGCTTAAGTTGGGGAGGAAGAGGGTGGCTGGAGATATAGGTACAGGGGGCACAGGGGTCAGGTCATACTGAGAAGCTTATGAAGCCCATGCCAAGATTTGACTTTTGTTTAGAAACCAGAAGTATCAGAAAGTTGTAAGCGGAGAGGTGACATAATCTGCATTGCATTTTTAAGGGTTCAGTGCAGCTGCTGTTAGAGAAGACATTGAAGAACGCAAGGGTGAATGGAGCGGAGAGGACAGTTAGACGCTTATTAAAATAACCCAGGTGAGAGATGATGGTGATTTGGACTAGGTGGTAGTGAAGGATGTCAGCAGATTCTGGAATATAAAGTACAAGAGGAAGGATGCTGACAGAGACGGCTAGAGAGTGGGATTGCACAGTGCTGAGCATCAGGGGCTCAGAACAGACCCTGTCCAATAACAGTACTTTATTCATATTTATCTCAGAGAGTTATGGTGATGATTACATGAGAGACAGCACTTAGTACTTGATAACTATGAGCCAACTTTTTTTTTTTTTTTTTTAAGTAATCAGGCACGTGATCATCAAAGGTCTCCCAAGCCCTGTTCCTGAGTGAGTGCCCTGTTCTACTGAAAGCAATTGAAAAGTTTGGTCAGGAGACAGACACGAGCAGTTGGCATTTTAAAACAATCCCTTTGACCTCCCTGTGGAAAGTGGATTAAAAAGGGACTTGACTGGAGGCAAAGAGAAAGGAAGCTGCTGCAGCAGCTATCCAGGCAGAAGGAGGAAACGGGCAGGTCTGAGGGATGCCCAGAGGGCAGAACTGGTGGGCCTTGCTGTCTGCGTGGGGTGGAGGAAGGGTCAAGATGAATGCCGGCTTACTAGCTGGGTAACTGCTTAGAGGACCGTGCCACTCACTGAGAAAAGGACCTCAGCGTAGTTCCGGGGAGAGGCTGGTGATGATTTTCAGACTGTTTCCCTGCGCCACAGTGAACGCAGACGGCAACACACAAGAAAGGAGGTCGGGGCCCTCAGGAGAAGACAGGAGGGTCTGGCTGCCTGTCACCACCTGCAGCCTCAGCACTGATCTTTTCTTGATATGTGTGTTTAATTGATTACTTTGGAAAACTTCTCCCTTCATTTGTGTCAGTGTTGAACGTGTGGGAGTGATCAACTTCAAAAACGAGTTAAATACACACTTCTAGAATCAGGGATGCCGTCCATAAAATAGGGGGTGATGGAGGATGTCAAGGAAGACTTGCCCAAAGAAAGTGTTTCCTGTTAATACCGTATAGACAAATGTTTGTTTATTCCTTTTGGAGCTCATTTGTGGGCCCTCTTGCAGCATCCACTTAGGATCTGAACACGGCAGCTGTCTGAATTCGAGCCCTCCCCAACCCTAATGAGCTTCAGGAAGGCTGACGTGCTTCTCCTTCCTGCTTCTGTCTCAGGAATCTGAGCGCGAAGGCCTTACTGCACCTCCTGAGCCCACTGACATTTAATTAGCACCATTGCTGTGATCCCATAGCGTGCGTTACCAGATGGGAACCGCGGAGCACCACGCGGGGTGGGTACCGGCTGAAACAAATCCCTTGTCTGGCAGCTAAAGATCTGCTTGTGCAAATCGGGAACCTATATTTCCTATTAGCCCTCTACTGGTAGTGCTTTGGTGATGGCTTCTCATTTCTCCAGGGATAAAGGCCAAACCCCTTAGGAAGCTCTACATGCCCTGACCTGACCCTGCCAACATCTGCAGCCTCATCTCTGGCCCTCTCCCACTTTGTGCCCCAGCTATTCTGGCCTTCTCTTTTGGTTTGGTCCTTAGAAATTTTACATATAAATCAGTGAGAGTCTCAGGATTCTCACACTGCTGTAGGGGGTCAAAGAATACATGCCCAGGGAGGACAGAGTTATGGTTTTTGCTTGTTTTGATGCGAGTTATTTTTTAAAAAGATTCTTTCTGTTGATAAATAGCCCAGATTAATTCCTTTAATTTCACACAAAAGAAAATTAGGTGATAATCAGATTAGTTTGATAGCAGGAAGGTAGAAAGTTCAAAAGAGGCTGGATCTGGGTCAGGTGACCAGCCCCGGGGACAGTTAGGGAAGGAAGCTGATGAGGGCAAACCTCTGGAGCAGCTTCTTTGAAACCGTGGCCTGCGGACAACTTGAATAAAAATACCCAGGATGTACGCTGTAAGAAGCAATTTGGGGTTCCACCCCAGACCTATTCAATCAAAGTATCTGGGGACGGGGTCCAGGAGTTTGATGCCCACTACAATGTCAGAACCACTGCTTTGACCTCCACTTTAATACACAGCGTTTCCCTAGTTACGTACCAGATGGAAGCAGAATGTTACCTTTTCCCCAGCGAAGTTTCTTTATTCTGACCTCTAACCTCCACCCCTAGATCTCTGTCATTTCAAGTACTTGTGCCTTCATGTTCCCCTCTTCTGCTTCTGTTCTACTTGATTCATTCACACTCCTGTTTCATACTTGATTCATTCATACTCTCAATCTGATGATTCAACCCACCATTCAACCTGGTCAAAGAGTCAACTGTCATTTAGGATCAGGCTTCCACTGTTCACAGAAGACTGAAATCACAGAATCACAGCAATGGAAAGAAAGAACCTCCAGTGAGTTCGTTTTTATCCAGGCAGACACTCTAAATGTACGTCTCTCTGTTGTGTGTGTACGCATGTGTGTGACACTCATATACAAAGTGAACTGAATGTTATAAATATAAACACGAAAGATACTTGCAAATAAATGACTTACCAATTCTGACTCATAAAGGTTTTTCAAATGTGGGAAACTTCTGATTGTGAAGATTCTAAAAATCATCTAAAGCAAGGGTTAGCAAACGATGGCTTGTGGGTCAAATCTGGCCTACCACCTGTTTTCTTAGATGAAGTTTCATTTTAACACGGCCATGCTCATTTCTTTATGTATTGTCTATGGCTGGTTTGGCTCTAGAATGGCAAGTTAAATGTTTGCAGCAGAGACTGTATAACTGAAAAAGCCTAAAATATTTACTACGTGGCCCTTTGCAAAAAGTTACCTATAAAAGTGAAAAGTAAAACACACTTGCAAAATATTTTGCAGATCTCATACAGCTGACAAAATGTTAGATATAGATAGATAGATAGGAAAAAAGATATATTTTGAACCAAACAATTTTATACCTCTAGAAGCGATATTATTTCATTGATAACACGAATCCCAACAAGGGACTTTCCAGAACTCTCCCCTACTTATAATTTCAAATAACTGCTTGGTTGTGATGTAGATGGGGGACTTTTTTGGTCTGGCTAAGGATAACTAGTTCAGTTTCTGAAACGTGACTTTTTAGTTCAACAGTTCATCTTCAAGCATTATTTTATCACTATGGTGTCTCACTTTTCTGTGCCTCTGTAAGTAATTCTGAAACTCCAAATGCACCAACAGGCACAAAATATAAAGGCTGAGCAAGCTCATCACATTACTAGTAAGACGCACATACCTACAAAAGTCTCTTGGCCATTAAATCAGAAATATTTTTATTTTAGTATTTTCATACACAACCTTAATATTCTACCACTGGATCTATTGACCAAAAGAGTAAAGTGGGTCCCTACGTCCTGCCATCCCATCCCATCTCATACTTCTACAATGTATCATTGGAATAAAGTGTCAGGTATATAGTTAACCTTTCTTCACTTATGTTTGAGCTGGAAAAACAAGTTAACCAATAAACATAGGCAGATACATGCAAGCACACACACAAACACATACATCCAGAGTACTACTTGTGCTTTGAAATAAGTGTTTTCATATTGGCTTACATGTTTACTAATTATATTTTCTCTTTTTAAAATTAAAAAAAATTTTTTAACATCTTTACTGGAGTATAATTGCTTTACAATGTTGTGTTAGTTTCTGCTGTATAACAAAGTGAATCAGCTATACGTATACATATATCCCCATATCCCCTCCCTCTTGCATCTCCCTCCCACCCTGCCTATCCCACCCCTCTAGGTGGTCACAAAGCACCGAGCTGATCTCCCTGTGCGATGCAGCTGCTTCCCACTAGCTATCTATTTTACATCTGGTAGTGTACGCTACTCTCTCTCTTCATTTCAGCTTACCCTTCCCCTCCCCGTGTCCTCAAGTCCATTCTCTTAAGTCTGTGTCTTTATTCCTGTCCTGCCCCTAGGTTCACCAGAACCTTTTTTTTTTTTTTTTTAGATTCCATATATATGTGTTAGCATACGGTATTTGTTTTTCTCTTTCTGACTTACTTCACTCTGTATGACAGACTCTAGGTCCACCCACCTCACTACAAATAACTGTTTCGTTTCTTTTTATGGCTGAGTAATATTCCATTGTATATATGTGCCATATCTTCTTTATCCATCTGTCAAGGGACACTTAGGTTGCTTCCATGTCCTGGCTATTGTAAATAGTGCTGCAGTGAACGCTGTGGTACATGACTCTTTTTGAATTATGGTTTTCTCAAGGTATATGCCCAGTAGTGGGATTGCTGAGTCATATGGTAGTTCTATTTTCTCTTGGGCTCCTTTTTAATTGACCTATCTTTAAATACTTGCTTAGTAATGTCAGGTTATAAATTAGTGCATGAATAAAAGTATAATCATTAAAAGATCTTTTGAAGACTTGTAATAATGCTTTTGAGTTAGTGGATACCTTTTTTTTTTTTGCGCTACACGGGCCTCTCACTGCTGTGGCCTCTCCCGTTGCTGAGCACAGCCTCCGGACGCGCAGGCTCAGCGGCCATGGCTCACGGGCCCAGCCGCTCCGCGGCATGTGGGATCTTCCCAGACCGGGGCACGAACCCGTGTCCCCTGCATCAGCAGGCGGACTCTCAACCACTGCGCCACCAGGGAAGCCCTATGCTATATTTCAGTAAATATTTTGACTGAATTGTTTTTTGGTGCTTAAAACCCTCCAGAATTTGATAAGGTGTGTCCCTCCATTCTCCCTCCACATCTGCACCATGCTGCTTTCCATATCCCTTGTTGTGGCGTCCCAGAGTTCCTCACCTCCATACACATATCATGATGACTATTACCTCTTCCTCTGCTCTCTCCTTCCCTGTGATGGAAATGCCTTCCTCACTTCTCTGCTTATCTAAATCTTATCAATACATAAGTTTCATCTAAAATGTTAGCCCCTACACAAAGCCCTCTATAGCAACACCAATATTAACCTATTTCCTTTCTAGTGATCTATGGCGCCTGTTAACTGTAATAGTCACTCATTTACTCAATCAATCAAAAGTATTTACTGTTATCAAACACAGTCCTATGCACTAGGCAACACATTAATGAATAAAGCACAACTCCTGTCTTTGCTGAACTTGGAGTCTAGTGGTAACAAACAAGTAAACAGGCCACAGTAATTCAGTGATATATGTTCTGTGATCAGAGTAAGCACAGTGTGTGATGGGAGCACACAGCACAGGCATCAACCCAGCCTTGGGTTAGAGTAATGAGAAGAAACTAAGGTTCTGGAGTCACAGGGTCGGGTCTGTATCTAAGTTTAAAAGACTGTGGGAGAATCAAGAGTTTCATTACAATTATATAAAGTGTGAGAGGCCTAAAAAGGCATTCAAATGCAGATTTCAAACAAGCAGCTGCATATACCAGTCTGGTGTTCAGAGGAAAGGCTCACGCTGATGGCAAATTGGGAATTTATTATGGTACAGCTGGAGTTTAAAGTCACGTGACTGAGTGAGATCATCTAGGGAGGGAGTGTTGACTGAGAGGACGAGAGAGCCGTGGAATGGGTCCTAGAACACTCCGATTAGAA
The DNA here is from genome assembly GCF_000442215.2 of Lipotes vexillifer. Lineage (NCBI taxonomy): Eukaryota > Metazoa > Chordata > Mammalia > Artiodactyla > Lipotidae > Lipotes > Lipotes vexillifer. Next base: position 2,881,352 of record NW_006770652.1, read on the forward strand.
CACTTCTGATAGAAGCAGGAGAGGAATGGGAACCAGTGACAGAAACTGAGAAGAAGGGGCCGCAGAGGAAGCAGAAAGCAGAAAATCAATCGTGCTGCATGAAGGCTAAGTATTTCAAGAAGAGAGCAGCAGACTGTGTGAAATATTAGTGACAGGACAAATAATGATGGAGTCTGAGGACAAGCTGTTCGATTTATCCAGGTGGCGGTCACTGGTGACCTCGTTACGAGCTGTTCTGGTGGCAGGGTCAGGATGAAAGGCTAGCAGGGATGAATTTAAGAGAGAATAGAAAGAGGAAATGGAGGTAGCGATTGTATACAACTTTTGATCGTTTTGCTAAAAAAGGGAGCAGAGCTATGGGTCAATGGCCTAGGGGTTTTTTAGAGAAGCTGATTTGCCTGCTTGAATGCTGAGCAAATGATCCAGTATGGGGGAAAGTTATATCTCTGTTCCTCTAACTCTCTCTCTCCCTCTCTGTCTCAGCCACACACTCATTTTCCCATGCACACCCCTAACCTGAGATCCCAGAGCATCCCAGGGACACATCTTCCACAGGGCTGCTGAGCTGTGATTGTCTTTATGTCTCCCAGTAATAAAAGGTAAATTCTATGAGGGTAGAGACTATTTCTCATTTTCACACCCTCGGGATTCCCCATCCGTGGCACAATTGATGTCTGCAGCATACCTCCCCCAAAAGGAACAGGTAATGTGATCTCAAGGAGGATGACATCCCCACAAGAATACAGGCTCATTGAGCAAGGGATTTAGATCTGTTTGCTGAGAACACAGCCAGGTTATAGTATGTGATCAATAAATTTACACTGAATTAAGAACGAACTGAGAATGAATTTAGTTGAGGAAAGTCATGAAAATAAATCTGATTAGCCTTAACACTGATGGAGCACTTCTGATGCACCAGGCTCTTTCCAGGTGCTGGATTGTGTATGTAGGAATATTTGTGGAGACAACTGTCTATATAGCATCACGTTAAAATTTTTATTGAAAATTCAATTGCCTTTTATTACTACAGAGTATGCACGGCAACAGGATACAGCTAAGCTTTTTTTTTTAATCTAGTATCTGACAGACATTTTTAAATTACTAAGTTGTATTAATCTAAACCTCTATCACATCACCAGTAATTAATACTACTAGTGAGGGTTCCCTCAGTAAACTCCTATTAGCCTTAGGTACAAAGAAGTGTTGTGCTTCACTAATAATCAGTATGGGTTTGATTTTTGGGGGGGGATTGGGTTTTGGGTGGGTTTTTTTGCATTATATATGTATCATGTAACTTAAATATTTCTTTTTTTGCCTTGGTTGCCAGGAGACAGAATAATTAATGCTCAAAGTAACATTAGTTTGTAATAACCTATTTTATTACATCAAACTGCCTTGTGATAGCAACACAGAAAAATATCTTTCTTATAGGGGGAAAATAGCTGAACCTGATTTTTCTATTTCTTTCAAAAAAGAAAACCTGCAGTTATGTTGTTTTCAGGCAAAGTTCCTTCAGTTGCTTACACTTCTACGTATCTATTTGCCAAGATTTGCAGGTTTTTCACATAGCTGGGCAATTAGGATAAGCCTATTTTTTGCGATTTGATAAAATAATCTCTTGATTTTTTTTTTTTTTTTTTTGCGGTACGTGGACCTCTCACTGTTGTGGCCTCTCCCGTTGCGGAGCACAGGCTCCGGATGCGCTGGCTCACGGGCCCAGCTGCTCTGCGGAATGTGGGATCTTCCTGGACTGGGGTATGAACCCACGTCCTCTGCATTGGCAGGCGGACTCTCAACCACTGTGCCACCAGGGAAGCCCTATCTCTTGATATTTAAACAAGTTTTTTTTCAACTAAATTCACATATTGTAAAGTTTCTACATTATGAAAGTCTCTCTATGAAGTGACCTTACATATCTATTTTCAGAATGACTGTTGTATCGTACACCCTTCATGTTTATTTATATTCAACTCAATTATAATTCACAAGTGTAGATAATTATTTATCCCTGAGGACTAAAAACAGCTATGTTCATTTTTTTTCTGGTACATTCTGCAGAACAGTTTAGAAAACATTGTTTACCATGCTGTCCTCTGCCCTTGTATACATTTCTCTGAGAATTAAATACCAGTAATAAGTTGGTCATAAATGAATAGTATAGGTATGACTTGTATTGCCCATTATTATTATATATATGTATTTTTTCTGTATGCGGGCCTCTCACTGTTGTGGCCTCTCCCATTGCGGAGCACAGGCTCCAGATGCACAGGCTCAGCCCATTATTTTTTGCTCTTGGTTACCAAGAAGCTCAGAGCTACCACTGATAAACAGTGAGGATATTGGCCAAGACCCTTAGCACACTTAAGATTCTTTTCCTTCTCAAGGCTTTGATTTTGTATTCTAACAGTCTAATTTTACAAGTGCATTTCTTATTCAATCTCAAATTCCTTTTATAAGTAGGTGAGGTATAAATAAATACGTAAATATCCAGTCGCTGGTTAGTTACTTTTTTATGTTATTTAAAACCTAATCTCTTCCTAATCTATTCCAACTACTCTCTAGTTAGTGTCCAATAGGTCTCTGAAAGTTTGCTCTGCAAACATAGCTCATGGATACTCATATTTTTTTACAGAAAGCTGAAGTCAGAGAAGTGGAGTGATGTAATCAGCTAATGGAGAAAATAGGGGGTTCGGGGTGAATAAGAGTTAAGCTGTTTGTACTATATTCTAGCCAGCAAATTGCTGAGCTACAAGTGCCTCTGTGAGCCGAAAACCCAGCTGTGTTTTCTACTCTCTGCACTACAAGCAATAATAAAGATGAAGAAATTGTTAGTTAAAAACCCTTCAAAGATATTAAAGACGGAAGTTATGTATCCAATTACAAGCTCATCCTTCTATTTCTACAAATAAAGTAAATGAAGCAATGTTGATTACTACATATTAGCATAAGAAAGTAGAAGCGGCGAAGAGGTGAAGCAGCCTAAGTCTCTAAGGGAAACATTTTAAGTAGTTTGAGCAATACATACATTTCATATGACTTCAGTACAAATTAAAATTTAGCTACTTGGAGTAATGTATATGCATATCCCTTAACATGAATATAGCTCAAGCAACAGCAGCTATGAGACCAAAATTCTAGAAAAAAACCCCAGATTAATGAGGACTATCAAGAAATCTAGCAAATTCTGTCAGCATGACAGAAAGCATCCCAGTCCTTGAAACAGGATGGCAGTTCCTACCATCCTCTCCCCTGAAAGGAAAGAAAGAGATATTGGCTTTGGCTGGGGACAGGGTAACAAACCAAAGGTCTAAAATATGCTAGGAGATGTACGTATTTCCCTGCATGGAAAAAAAAAAATATATAGATGCAGCCCTGCCTGGTATCTCTAGCTCTCCTAATAGATTTTGAATTCAATGAATATAGTTGAAATTAGAGCAGACCTAAGGAGGAGCTGAAGACACTGTGAAGGCCTCTTATGTTGCTAGAATTCAGACTGATGCTGTAATAATTATGTCACTCAGAAATAAATATAAATCTACCAAACATGAAATGCTAAGCAGAAAAATATTTGCTTCCACTGAACTTGGCTTCAAGATCCTCACAGCAAACTAACTATTAGAAGTCCAATTTCGATCCATTTCCTGGACTATATTTTTTTATTGCTCCCACTCACCATGAATCTGAGAGGTCATATAAATGGCTGTAATCCCAAGATTCTCTGTTGCCTGTTGACAGATATGTAAGTGCCTATTTGAGGATTTAAATACCTAAGCATTTTTCCCTGTGATATTTTTCTTTGTGGGAAGTTGCTTTGTTTTTTTAATGAGGCCTTATGGGTACCCAGATTTTGTGAATCTGCTACTAATTACGTAGCCTAGACCTATATACATGAAATAAAGAACAACTCCAGAATTATACACAGCATAAGCTAGTGTGAAAGAATGTATGCAGTTTGGGGTGAACATAATAGATATAAGAACTCAAAATAAAGAAAGATCACTGTTGACTGGAAATGGGGTAAGTAGGTTTCAATTTGAAGTTTAAAGGAACAAAGGTAATACTAAGTGAATTTTAAGAACAGGAGGAGATATTAGTTCAGCAGAAAGGTGGCATCATGAATGAAAATAAGAAAAGTTCCTGACGAGGGAAGATATCATAGGGTCCTATCTATGTAGGGTTTGCTGACATGATAGGCAAAGAATAAACTACAAAATTAACAAGAAAGTCCATAGCAGTTGAATAAGACCCTTGACTGCCAGAATGCTAATATCAATTTTGTAGGATTCTATAAATCTTCCAGAGTACCTGCATTATATAAAAATATTCTCAGCACGCATGCATTTTTACAAGAAATTATTCCCCCAAACTCTTCTTGAGTATCTACCATAGCTAGGTATGTACTTGACACAGGAACAGAAAAAAATAACTGTCTGTGCACAAGGATTTACACTCCAGTGGGGGAAAATATCATTAATTTTATGATATTCAATGATAATGATGATAACAGTAAAATATTTTTATTCAGTTTTTTATTATAATACTTAAATTATAAAATACTAAATTTTTAAAGTGTATCATGTCCTGCTCATTCATTCACTCATTCATGCAATATTTGTTAAATGCCTACATCAGGGTCATTACAGTTATCAAAGATGTTGACTCAATTCAAATGACTGTAATTCATTTCATATAAACACATAAGTAGATACCACACAGAATCCTTACCAATATTCCCCAAAGAAGTTCCTTTCTCTAAAATATCTATGGTGCATAAGTCATTGCCTCTGCCTGGAATATTCTCCCCCTTCCCCCTATTCTTCAAGATTTAGTTCAAGTGTCGCCTCTTCCAAGCGTGTCTTGTGCACATCTCCATTTTAACCTAAGTACATTCAGCTATAATGATTTATTTGTCTCCCTCTCCCCCCTCCAACACACACTCAATTGTGAGCTTTTTGATGGCATCTTTATTCATTTTCTATCTTAGCAACTGAAGCAATGCTTGACATAAGAGGTGCTCAATAAATGTTCTTGAATGACTATCTTATAATAAATGAGCCTCAGGTGCAGTGTTTGTGAGTAGTATAGTGTTCAAGTGCTGGTGGCTGATTGAAGGTCCAGCTATTTATTCCCGTAAACATGGCCAGTTCATTGCCACTTTCCAGCCATCTGTGGGATGCTCCCCCACACTCTGCCCCATTATATACTGCTGACTTTTGCTTTTTCACTTAGATCTAACTTCAGTTACACCTTCCCAGAGAAAACCCTCTTGATCAGCCAATCTACAACAGCACCTCCTGAGTGTCTTTCATCACACCCTCTTCTCATTCACTGCATAGCCTGTGTCACTATCTGCTATCTCTGGTTCGTCTATTTGTCACTGCTCCCAGTCAGAATGTCAATGCCCTGAGAGCTGATCTCTTGTTGGTCTCCTTCACTACTGTATCCTAGTATCTAGTACAGTGCCTGACATCTGGTAAAGCACTCAAAAGTCCATGCAATTGAATAAAAAAGGATGAGAACTTTAGATCCTTTACTCTACAAGTGGCAAACTATGGCTCATGAGCTGCATTTTGCCTGCTGGTGAGTTTTGCTTCGACTGCTCAGTGTTTTACAAATTTTTGAATGAGTTGTCAATTTTTAAAAATTAGGAGCTTTCACATTTTTTAAAATTTCAAAATTCAGACTTTTTGAAATAGTGAAAGAAGAAGAAATTCAGAGCCTGCAAGCCCAGTTGGAAAGTCGGAAGAGGTAAGCAACAGCTTTACCATATCACCCCATTGACCCAGCCTCACCTGCCCCTATATCACTCATTTTTGTTTGGCCCTGAGGGTGGTTTGGATTTTGACCCCGATCTCTTCCAGTAAAGGTCGCACATGCCCTACACCACACTCACATAACTACTACAAACCCTTCCCCCTGGACCGCTGTTACTACTAAACCTTGGACTATGTCTTTAGAGATAAATTAACGCAAGAACTTACCTTTTTATTATTCCTGCATTATGACACTGAAAAATTACATAGTTAAAAGCAAAAACTGAATTTATTATACACTAAAAGAAAATCTAGGTAAGTGTTTAACAGACCTCAAGGTGGTGGAAGAAAACTATCATTAAAACATTAAAAAGCAAATGAACCAGGATGAAGTAGATCTAACTACTATGACTAAGATTTATTAACCTTAACTAAAGTTCACTAAGACAAAAATGAACCCCAACTGAAGAATGGGTAAACACATTTTCAAGTAATTCAGAGAATAAATAGAAATGATCAAATAACATATTAAAAGACAGTCCAGGGCTTCCCTGGTGGTGCAGTGGTTGGGAGTCCGCCTGCCGATGCAGGGGACACGGGTTCGTGCCCCGGTCCGGGAAGATCCCACATGCCGCGGAGCGGCTGGGCCCGTGAGCCATGGCCACTGAGCCTGAGCGTCCAGAGCCTGTGCTCCGCAACGGGAGAGGCCACAACAGTGAGAGGCCTGCATACCGCAAAACAAACAAACAAACAAAAAAAGTCCATTTTATTAGTAATCCAAAAGATGTGAATTAAAATGAGATCCCTTTTCATCTATCTCATTAATTCATTCAGCAAACATGTGTTGAGTGGTCACTATGTTCCTGACACTATCAACTTGGTGAAGCTTTTTTTAAATGGTAATAATTTTAAGATTCAGTAAGATGACAACCATCACACTGTGAAAAACAATTTTATAATGTGTATCAAGAACCATAAAATAGTTACTACCCTGCAACCTAGTAATTAAACTTCTTGGAATTTATCCTAGGCAAATAGTCAGTGTAGCAGATAAGGATTAATGTATGAGGATGTTAATCATAGCATAATTTATAATATCAAAAACATTAGAAACCTAAATGTCTAATAATAAAGAGTGATTAAATAAATTATGGTACATTCAAATGATGAACAATTATGCAGACATTAAAATTACATTTTCAAAGACTATTTAATGACATGGGGAAATGCTGATGAAAAAATTTAAAGCCTATATTTAAAAAATAATTTCATATATCCAATGAAAGGGATCCATTCTTTCTCGCCTTAAGAGCTAGGAGTTATTTTTGCTTTCCACAGGCTTGCTATACAATATTTCTCCCCATCTTGAAAAGCACATAACACTTCTCCCTATACTTAATTCTAGTAGGTATTGAAATAAAGGGTGTCATTGCAGCATTATTCACAATAGCCAAGATATGGAAGCAATGTAGCTGTCTGTCAATGGATAAGTGGATAAAGAAGATGTGGTATAGACATACAATGGAATCTTATTCAGCCATGAGAAAGGAGATCCTTCTGTTTGCAAAAACCTGGATGAAACTTGAGGGCCTTACGCTTAGTGAAATAAGTCAGACAGAGAAAGACAAATCCTGTATAATATCACTTAGATGTGCCATCTAAAAATGACAAACTCAGAGAAAGAGCATCTGAGCGGTGGTCACCAGGGTTTGGGAGGTGGGGGGAAAGAGGGAGAGATATGGGGGTCAAAGGGTACAAACTACAAATTATAAGATTAATAAATTCTGAGGATCTAATGCACAGCCCAGTGATTATAGCTAATGATAGTGTATCATAAACTTGAATGTTGCCAAGAGAGTAGATCTTAAATGTTCTCACCACAAAAGAAAAATGATATTATGTTACTGGATTGGGTGTTAACTAATTCTATGGTGGTAATCATTTTGCAACATATAAATGTATCAAATCAACATGTTGTAACACCTTAAACTGATACAATATTATATGTCAATTATATCTCAGCACAACTGAGGAAGAAATGAAGCTGAACAAAAATAAAGTCTTGGAAAAACAGAAATCGCTACATGGAATCAAAGAAACAATATGACTTATATGTTAAACTTAACCTAAAGTACTGAGCAATGTTCTAGATTGCAGGCAGCGATTGTTCTATAGAAAGACAGGAATAAAGAGAAGGAACAGGAAGAAAGCAGAATATAAAAGATCAAAACTAGAGCAGAGAGAGGAGATAGAGACGCATGAGAAGGGCATGTGGAGGACAGAAAGTCTAAAACGGACACATAGCTGAATTTTAAGGAAACTCTCTGCACGACACTATGGTATTAGAACTTAAGAAATTCCGTTTTTGATGTATTTATAGTTCTATGTAGATCAGACAAGACACTTACAAGAAGCATTAGTTTTTTCTTGTAACACCAACCACAGGAAGGGCCAAAAGGATGTCACGGTGGAAAAAGCAGAACTGCCTCGCTACCATGAAAAGAATAACAACAAAAATTGAAAGTCTGAGGGCACCAAAATAAACTGTCTGTACAAAAGATGATTATAGTAAAACAAGGAGGAAGTTGAACCTCAGTTTTGGAATTACTGAACTGTGCAAAGGCAGAAATCAATCTGCGTGGTCATTAGCATGCCGGAGCCAAACGATTCTGCATTCGCAATGAAAACAGCCAAACCTGGATGCAAGAAAACTCTTGGAGCACAGCTACATGGCTACTTCTGAAGCAGTGTTTACAACCACTGTCTTTGGCATTTGTGTCTCAGTATGGGGGCTATTTGGACAACAGGTTCATAAGGAACTCAGCAACCATCTTCGGCCTCCTAAGAAACCAGCACGATATCCTGGCCTAGAGAAAGCCAAAGGAGTCATTTGTGGAAAGATCAAAAGAGCACAGCGGGTTCTCTTCTGGGTGAAAACTGAATTTTTCATTAAAATTGGTGGGAGGAGTCACCTCACAGAGAACACATTTATAAAGTGGCAAGGCAACAACTTCCTGTGTCACTGTAAGAAAGTGAGCAGACCTTTGCTTAATTACACTGCTGGTTACATATACTGTTGCATATATTTTGCCATTCCTGTCCTTTCCTTGAGTTCCTAGAAGGGACCCCTATGGACTCTCGTTTCATTTTTACACTCTTAAAATTTAACCACAAGCCCTTAAGTATTCAGCAGTTCCGAATCTCCTTTTTCCCCTCACTCAGTCTGACATTCTCTCTCTTCCTGAAGACTGGCTTTATTTATGTATCTCTATATTGTACCATCCCAGCTCTGCAAACTACCACTTTTCTAACATTTTGGTTTTCAGAAATTCAGAAACCTCTAGACAACCATTCAGACCATTTTCACATCCACCGTTTCATCTCTTCATTCCAGTAAGTTGTTTTTAACCCCTTGTTACTTTTTTTTTTTTTTAACTGCTTCTGAATTCCCACTCCTTGGACAATTCCACCATCATTGTTGAATTTAATCTGTTCTCTCCTAGTAGTTTCATAAACTCAAATCCATCAAAATCATTGACCTTATGCTGTCTTCATTTTAAACTTCTTTCACATTTTAAATCGTTATCTTTCAATCCATGACTAGCACTTGCATTCTTTATCCTTATTCTCCACTCTTCTCGACCTTCACTTAACCTGTTTTTAAAAATCTGTATTCTCTACTCTTATACTTAATCCGCTTAAAGACCTAACATAGGTCTTTTCTTGACGTTGATCTTTTTATTGTTACTCATATTATAACTAGTAACATGAAACTGCATTTTTAAACGTTTTCTTCATGGGTATGAGGTGATCTTGCTCCAACATCTACTCCTCTATTTGTTCTAGGTCTGACTTGGCTGGTCTGGTTGCTCATTTCCCACTTAAAAGACACAGGGTCAGGTCTTGCTCGTGTAGCTGGGATAACCTTTCCAGACAGAGCAACACTAGCTTTCAGTCAAAACAACATGGGTGGCTGTATTCCCTGACTTCCTTCTTCTAAAACTTATTACTGCTCATTCTGCCCTTCTCTTTTTTGCTGTTTTCCTTCCACAATGCTACAGCTTCTGAAATAACTCCTTGATCATGTACCCATGCTGTGTCACTGTATTTCTATATTCATTCTAGAAGCCAATATGATTTTAATTCTCAGTTCGTGCTTTTTTTTTTCTCTCTACTCTCATTCAGACTCTGGACAGTCCTTCTCTAGCTTGATTCAATTCCTGTCACCCAATTTCTTTCTCCCTTCCTTCCTTCCTCCCTTCCCTTCTTTCTCTTTCTTTTCTTTCCTTCCTTCTCTTTCTTTCTTTCTTTTTCTTTTCCTTTCTCTTTCTCCATCCCTCCCTCTCTTTCTTTCCTTTCCTTCTTTTTCTCTCTCTTTCTCCCCCTCCCTCTCTCTCTCCCCCTCTCTCCCTTTCTTTTCCACATCCTAAATCTCTGTGTTCTACTTCCTTCAGTGTGCCCTTCACCTTAACTTTCAGTGCCTCAATAACTAAAATTCTCTCTTGTCTTCCTAGCTATAACCCATGTGCCCTCACCTTTTGCTGTTCTATCTGTGCATTTCGCTATACTGTGAGAGACCTAAAAATCTTCTCAATGGTGCAACTATATTACAAAATGATACCAGCTTCTTGTATTAGTATCTTTTAGAATTTGACTCCTTCCCTGAATTTTTTTTTTTCCCCCGGTACGTGGGCCTCTCACTGCTGTGGCCTCTCCCGTTGCGGAGCACAGGCCCCAGACGCGCAGGCTCAGTGGCCATGGCTCACGGGCCCAGCTGCTCCGCGGCATGTGGGATCTTCCCAGACCAGGGCACGAACCTGTGTACCCTGCATCGGCAGGCGGACTCTCAACCACTGCGCCACCAGAGAAGCCCTCCTTCCCTGAATTTTTTGTAAAAATTATATTCACGGTTACATACATTAGGGAGTTATACAAAGGACAGAGAAGGGCAATAACTGTCTAAAAGAGGAAACTTTTAACACCTTAATCTCACAGACTGCTGTAGTATGTCTATTACATCTCAATAAAACTGGAAAAATTTAAAAACTAACAAAATTAATCTACTCAGAGTCTTACTGATAGCTACCAATGTTTGTTCAATTATCTGGTAAGATGTACAGGGAAGCAGGAAAAGGAAGAGATTGTCAGTGGGAGAAAATGACTAGAAAGAGAGACTGGGAAAGTCTAGAAGTTTGGACTTCATCCTGTAAGAAAATGAGAGCTATATGGATAAAATCAAGTGGGCATATATGTCATTTCAATTTTTTAACTTCCAAGAACTCTGCAATAGAAGATGCAAATTTAAAGCTGATCTTCAGGTTAATAAAATTAAATTTATCAAATAAAATTTATCAAGCACCTGTTTTCACAAGTTACTATAAAATAGAAATGGTTTTCCTTCAAAAGACTGTAAATTTAGCCTTATATTTATTAGCAGTCCAACAAATCCCAGTTAGAGGCTGCCACTTTAGAGCTTCTGCAGGAAACACGCCAACCTACAATTCAAAGAGGCCAGAAGCCTGTTTTGACCTGAATGCAATTCCTTACTTCATACTCTCTATCTTCTCAGTAGCCTCTTGCCTCTCTCCTTCAAGACTTCCACCTGTTGCCGTGGTTTACCTATTCCTCAGGCTCTGACATGGGATTGTCTCCTCCCTGCTGGCCCAGTTTTTGGTACCAAGTATTGTTTTCTTGTGGACCAGCCCCTAGCACAGCCCTGGAGGCACCACCAGGCATTCTGGGAGCTTTTTCTTCTCCTTCACCCAGAGCAAGGAAGGCAAGTGCTGAAAAAATGGAGGGACCAGAACTTGAAAGTATGATAGCAAGCGTTGACACAAGACATGATTGATAAGATTAGCAAAACAATATAAAGATATAAAATGTGACACCTGATGGGCCAGAATATAGATATTGTGTCCAACATCTTTTGGGGAAACACCATCATCTCCGCCCTCATCATCCCCATGATCACATTCCAATCCTTGGTTATAGGCATTCTTCACCACATCCACCTATCAAAAAACAAAGGGGAACAAGAAGGCTTGAAATGCCACAAACAACATGCATTTACATCATCTATGAGGTGTAATTAAAACTTGGAATGCTTCCTAAGACTTGAAAAGTATAAAAGAATTCTAAATGAAAACAGCCTAGGAAACCATCTGTATTTAAATGAATATGGAAGTATTTTCCTACAATATTCCCTGTTTTCTTTGCAAAATTTGGCTTTGGTTTTTTAATGTTGACTGTGCCAAAGTTCCCATCAACTGGGAGATATGGGAACCCTGATAAGCATCCATTATTTACTAAGGGCCCACTAATAACAAGAACACATGGTGCTGGACACCGTTCTCTGACCTGAGGACCCAACAGTGGATACAACAGAGTATCTGCCCTCAGGGAACTTACTGCCAGCAAATCAAGAGGCCAACACAACTGTGAGACACTCAGCAAGCACAGGGCAGGGGCACTAACTCAGGCAAGAAGTTGAGGGTAGGTCACAAGGAGGAAGTAGATGATGGGATAAAAATGTTGTAGGCAAAGGTAATGGTATTTTCAAAGGGCTATTTTGCAGAGGTATTGTCGAATGAATATATAACTCACCGCTCCATTTAACCATAAGAATAAGGAATGCCTTGCTCCTCTTAGCCCACTGCCTTCCATGGATGGAGGTTTTTGTTTTTGTTTTTTGCAGGTCCTATGCTCTCATTAAATGTATGTTAAATCAAACTGCATCTTATCTTTCTCTTTATCTGCCTTCTTTGAATCCATCCCTTACTATTAGAGCAAAAGAGTGCCTTCCCAGGTTTCCCCATAGCACCAACTGTGGTGTTTATAAGACTGGGACCTAGTCATTGGGGCACTGGCTTATATGGTTCAAGAATGTTCTCAATGCTTTTGAAACCCAATGATTTTAAAGCATGGTGATATTTCTTCATAATTTCCATGTCCCAAGTGAGGAGGAAAATGTAACTTCTACAATAGGAAGACACACTAATGATCTCTGTGGAATTCCCAGCAGGTCTCCACACAGTTTCCTCTAGGCTGAGTACTGTGTAACATTTTATTAGTAAGAACAATTACCAAAGATATTTTTTTTTTTTTTATTTTCAGAAAGAGGTATAAATAAAATTTTTGAGGGGTACAAACATTTTTATGTACCTTTCTCACCTATATTCCAATACAAAAACTAAAGCAAAATTTTTTTCTGGCAAAAAATAATTTGCAGATAGTTTAGGCAAGTGTGAAAATCTAGTTAAGAAAAGCACTTAAAGTGGATAAAGCCAATGAAGAAATAAGGACCCAAATCACACAGGCCTTCACTATCATGGGGCTTCTGAGGTACTTGTAATAGCAGGTCTTGATGTGCCATTGTGCCTTGGTAGAGCAGTGAAAGCCAGTAGACATTTCCCCCTGACATGCATACTATAAATTGTCCCTTTTAGGTTACACATTATTAACACAGCTTTCAAAAGTTTTCTTACCAGTTCTCTGGGTCTCATGTTAAATAGAATTCTTTCTGCATTCTCACTGTCATGTCTACTTTCCATGATGGCCAGCAAAAGCTTGGAGGCATTGTTCTAGAGATACAGATTGAGTTGATACACATGAAAGGTCTATTTCATGGATTAATGACCCCCTCAATTTGTTTTAATTGAGATTATCAGGACTATTTTTTTTTTAAATCAAGCAGAATTTTAAACTGCTAATTTAGTTTGGCTTATTAACATTTTAAAATACAGTATTTTACTTTATTGTTAACACTAAATAAAAATAATGAATATGAGAGATATGTTACAAAGGATATTTTAAATATTGGTGAAAAGGAATTTTAAACACAAAATTGAGTTTATATATAATGCATTAAAATCTAATCATATCTTCCTTGACTATTTCCTAAATAGGCATTTCTATGATGAAACTTTAACAAGACACCAGTATCAACGACATATTCCACAAAAATGGCATGCAATTTACAAAGAATTTAGCATAATTGTTTTAACATGAAATATTAACACACACTAGCAAATCAAAATTTTAAATAAATTTGAGCCATAATTAGTGAAAATTAATCTATAAAATTCTAAATTCATGAGTTAGAAACAAAATATTTATTGATAACAGTTTACTAGTCTCCCT
>NW_006770652.1:2895281-2898553 GCF_000442215.2 Lipotes vexillifer
CTACACGGTAGTATATATGCAACATCTTTACCATCTGGGTTGTAGGAGAATAATATTTTCTATTTCTGTTTAATAGAGAATAAAAACAGCTTATGTTGTCTTTGGTGTTTTCTAATTTAGTTTATAAATATATTGTCTCAAACATGCTTATGTATTGAAATCAAAAATGTTTCTGATACAGCCAATTTATTATCCAAAATGGGTACAACATAGTTATACACCATCTTGCAACACAAAGTACAATATCCTCAACATTTGGAATGATGTTTCTTTTTTTTTTTTTAAGTCTTTATTGAATTTGTTACAATATTGCTTCTGTTTTAAGTTTTGGTTTTTTGGCCGCAAGGCATGTGGGATCTTAGCTCGTCAACCAGGGATCAAACCCACACCCCTTACACTGGAAGGTGAAGTCTTAACCACTGGACCGCCAGGGAAGTCCCTGGAATGATGTTTCTTTATACTGTGTTTTCAATAGCACTGCCCTAGAATTGTGGCAAACTGCAAGATGATAAAAATGACCTGGGAGATATTTCTATAGTGTTTTTGTAATATTCACTTAGATAAAAATCTCAACCTCCACACACGCAGAGCCAAATGGCTCTAAGATGCTTTTTAGTGACTCAAAATTAACATCTTATGGGATGAAAACTTAAATTGAATCAGTTGTTTGGTGATGTAGGCATTAACAATACAAATTTTGTTAAAGTTGTGCAAATTAATTACACTGGATATTTTTAATACCAAATTCTACCCAACTATTTTTCTTTCAGAAATACAGCCTATTGATTAAATGTCTAATATTAGTAACGATGATGATAATGTGATGGTGATGAGGATACCAACGTCACTAACCCATCCTAAAAAGATGTTGGGATTTTGTGGGAAAGGTAGCATTATTTTTTCTGTTCCATTTTCAATTTTTACAGATTTGTACTAACCCTAAAATTCCTTTTTTATAACCTAGCATCCCATATAAACAACATACCTAAAAAAATAAGGCTCCAGTGTTAGTGGAGAGCTTAGATCCTTAGAGCAATATTAATTGACCCCATAGAATTGAAAACTAAAACCCTGGCAACGCTAACAGTACTCTCTAATGAACTTCACTCAGCAGGCCCAATACATAATAGCTTAAAAATACATCCAATTTCAGAATGCTATTGGCAATATGGTATTTTTTCTGACCAATCTTTTTCATACTATGTTGGAGGAATAGAAATCTTGTAAATGACTTACTGAAATTTAAATCAATTTGAAAGTACGAGAGCCTATATATGCATAGAAATCAAATTCATGTGTATTAATAGAGGATTTTCTTCCAAAGGAAGCTGGAGTCCTTAGAAGAAAAACGAAAAACAAAAAACCAACAATAGTAACAAAAAAACCTACCTATTTATAAATTCAGCACTTTATAGTCCCAGATCAGTTATGAAATATAAATTAAAAGGGACAAGATATATGTATGAGAAAATTCATAAAATGGTATAGCAAATTAGTAAAGTTAAATATACTTAAAATTATAACGGGTTAAGTAATTAAATTTAAGGGTGAATGGTATAAAATAAAACCTTAACATTTTTAATATGGAATCTCTATAATGTTCTGGAGAATTTATAATTAAAAGCATACTACTTATACCTTCTAAAATTTGCCAATATACTATATCATTCTGTCTTACAAACATTGTTTCATATTGGCCATTATGTACAAAGCCTCAAGGATTGTTTAGAAATGTACACTCACCTCTTTCTTTAAGTAGAAAACTATGAATATTTCAAGTCAAATTCATTCATTTTGTATTTTATACATACCTTGATCTATCCAACTGTCATATTTTGAAAAGGTATATATAAATTATGCCTAGAAACATAAATGAAATTTTAAATGACCCTTTTTCAAAAAAGATTTCCATTTGAATAGCCAAGAGTATCTTTGTACTGTTAAATCATACCCCATCATTTAATTTAGGTTTTTTTACATAGGTCTGGATTTGTAAATAATCTGTTCGCCTATACTTTGACAAATCCTTCAGTATTTTCCCCATTAAGTTATGTCAGTTAAAAATGAGACTTAGGGACTTCCCTGGAGGACCAGTGGTTAGACTCTGTACTCTCACTGCCGAGGGCCCAGGTTCAATCCTAGTAGTTGGGGAACTAAGATCCCACAAGCCTCGTGGCATGGCCAAAAAAAAAAGAGAGAGAGAGATTTAAAGGTATAGTCTCTAGGTAAGTAAAGGATTTTAAAAGCCTGTTTCTTTATGAATTATGGTTAAAAATGAATTCAAGATATAATAACTTTTTTCTAGTAATTCAAATTAAGCTGTCTGTTATATAGGCCTAGGCTGTTTTTACTAAGTGAAGCATGAAGCTAATTAGGAAAAGGACACACATTCAATCTACATAAGGATCACCTTCTTTCTAATCTATGAAGATAAATACCCAAAGATTATATATATTGCAAATGAAAATAGTGAACTTATCTCTTTGTTTGCTTATTAAGAGCCATTAGCACAATCTCCACATAAGTAGTATATATATATATAATATATATTCCATTATATATCTAAATCTATATTTAGAAACATAATTATAGAAACATCATTTCTATTCTTCTTGGCCATAAATTTACCCATTAAAAAGTTAAACTTTATTCTCTCTATGATATTGGATCGACCTGTCTTTACAGAAAAATTTTATTTAACCAATGATTTTTAAACCTGTTTAACACTAAACATACGTGGTCTTTAATAATTCATCTCAATTGAATATATTTGGGATTATATAGTTTCTTGTGTATATTCACTTATCTGTTTCTACTTGAACAAAAAGTTGGAAGAAATTTTTTTCAAAATGCCATTGTGCTCCTGACGTCTGACAAATGGAACTGCTGGGAAGCATGCGCGTGATTTAAGTTGACGCACCTCCTTCAAAGGGAGTGTGAAAATGGCTTAGCTTATTTGGGGAAAAAAATAAGATTCTAATATATAATAAAAGAAAACAACTTTTAGAAAGTAGAGAGACATAAAACTAAAACACAGCCCTCCTCTGACATAGTCTCATTAACCGTGACTTGCTAGATAGAATTCTGTAGTCAAGATGAATTAAAAATATATGGGATAGGGCTTCCCTGGTGGCGCAGTGGTTGGGAGTCCGCCTGCCGTTGCAGGGGGCGCGGGTTCGTGGCCCTGTCCGGGAAGATCCCACATGCTGCGGAGCGGCTGGGCCCGTGAGCCATGGCCGCTGGGCCTGCGCGTCCGGAGCCTGTGCTCCACA
>NW_006770652.1:2898641-2950959 GCF_000442215.2 Lipotes vexillifer
TATATATATATATATATATATATATGGGATAGTGAATGTTCAGGACCTTTTGCTCCTCTATATAATGAAAAATAGAAAATAAAAGCAGAAGAAAAACAGCAAAACAAAGTGGCTGCTTAAAATAACTTCCAGTAAAGTACCCTCCAACTAACATTACCTCAAATCTTATTTGACACTTTATCAGGAATTTAGTGCTCATGGTGCTTTTACTATCCCTTTCTGCCAATTCATTAGTTGAAAATACAATAATACCTTGCTTTTTACAAGACCTACTTGAAGATTTACAGTCAACTCTGAAAGGGAGTTTTATACAGAGAATGTCACTCCCCCCCCCGCACCCCGAATAGTGGATTTACTCTACCTTTAGTTGGAGCACCAGGTCCATTCGATATTTACCAAGAGGGTTTATGTCATTTAGAATCAAAGCAATGATGATATCAATCCCATTAGATTCATGAGTAGCAATACATGTCTAGGAAACAAAATGTTTATAAAATAACACTCTATTTACGACATAAGTGCACTAAGAAGCCATGACTTAAAATTACAGAATCACCTTAGCTTTTCGACTTTTAAAATATAATTAAAATTAACTTTAAGATTAAGTCTAAGATAAGTCAAAGGTTTAACTTTAACTTATTCTTTTGCATAGAGTCTATTAGTTGATTAGTATTAGTTAAATGGCTTTGTATGAAGAACATAGAGATAGACATTGTATGAAACAGGCATCTTTTCAATGAAGCATTTTAATAGAATTTCAAAAAACAATGGTTAAGTAAAACACTCAGTCAATAAATTTTAATATGCCCTTCATTAGAGGAATTCCTTAAATTTAGAATTGTAAGATCTGATCTATCCAGGCTAAGAGAATATTCCTATTTATAAAAGAAATGCGCCCTTTATGCCCAAGGTTTGTAAGTAAACTTTATTGGAAATGATGTAGCAACTTCATTTATCTGCTACTTAATGCTAAATGAGTAACAAGTGATGCTGTTGATCACTGTGGCAGCAGACAGGGAATACAGGCACCTCCTGATGTGTTGGAGACATCTTGTCAATTATGGTGGTTGAGGGAAAAGGTCAGAAGATTCCTTAAACTTAAGTGATTCACAGAGGAATCTGACTTGAGAAAAGCTTATAAAATATTCTGAGAGGGGCTTCCCTGGTGGTGCAGTGGTTGAGAGTCTGCCTGCTGATGCAGGGGACACGGGTTCGTGACCCGGTCTGGGAAGATCCCACATGCCGCGGAGCGGCTGGGCCCGTGAGCCATGGCCGCTAAGCCTGCGCATCCAGAGCCTGTGCTCCACAACGGGAGAGGCCACAACAGTGAGAGGCCCACGTGTACCGCAAAAAAGCCTGTGCTCCGCAGCGGAAGAGGCCACAGCAGTGAGAGGCCCGCGTCAACACAAAAAAAAAAAAAAAAAAAAAAAAAAAATCCTGAGAGATAAATGTCAGTATTTTGAAGGTTAGGGTCTACTGTGCTAGGACTCCGAATTTAATTCATTTTATAGGACTTGAAAATCAGGAACTTGTGGGTTGCAGTTTGTGGAACTACATCTTACCACCCAGCACCCACTGTCAAGGTGTCTGAAAAATTGAAACCCAGGTAAGATAAATGAGAAAGAGTAAAATCAAGGTGACTCTGAAAGGACTGTTATTTTTCAGAATGGGCTTCATTTCTCCCTTCATATAAGGAAATTTTTACTCCCCTGACACCCAAGAGAGGTGTTTTCCATCCGTTTTCTACATCTCCTGAGGTTCTTCTGATTGTTAAAATGTTTGCTAACCTTAGAGGGAATCAATTTGCAGATTGTGTCCAGAATTTGCTAGCCATTTTCTTTCTTTCCACACACTTCCAGAGCACGGGGTTCATAGTAAGTATATTTCCAGAGTATACGGGATTCACACTATTTTATTATTAATTTCTACTTTTAGAGCTTACCTGATTTAGTAAAAAACCAAGAATGGAGAATACTTGTTTTCTGTTATAGATATACATGATTTTAACCAACAACAAAACCAAATCTTTGAATTTGCATATATTTCCTTAACTTTAAATCAACAGTTAGGTTTTCTTGTATCGTTGCCCTAGAAGAGGGAAATATAATACAGAGCAAAATCCACAAACTCTTTCACCATGTCACGTGCATATTACGGGGGGGAAGAGGTATGCCCCTAACAAATTATTTATGTCAATAATTGCGCTTTTGTTCTACATACCTATGCATTTACATGTATGTGTGTGTGCATTTTTGTACATATACATCATATAATTCACAATAGAAAAGCAAATTACTTTTTTCACTTTTCTATATTAAGCACTGATATTTGGTCTCAATGGCTTCTTTAAAATTAATATCCAGAAATATCTGTGACTTGAAAACTCTTCCTTCCAGGGTGAATCCATGCTTGTGATGGTAGCCCTGTAACAACCTGTGTAGATGTGAACAGTTAGTAAATTCCAGGGTGTCCCCGGATTTACTAGTCCAAGTGTTCTACCGTCTACTCCTTCTATGTGCCTGTGATATCCAAGAAAATGGAATCAGAGACAAACACTCCGGAAAAAGGAGTCGAAACTTTGCCCTGGAAAATGTAATACAGTTAAAAGCGCACTCTAGATTAAACCACAAGTCCTCAGTTTTTGTTTTGTTTGCTTGTTTGGTTGGGTTTTTTTGCGGTACGCGGGCCTCTCACTGTTGTGGCCTCTCCCGTTGCGGAGCACAGGCTCCGGACGCGCAGGCTCAGCGGCCATGGCTCACGGGCCCAGCCGCTCTGCGGCATGTGGGATCTTCCTGGACCGGGGCATGAACCCGTGTCCCCTGCATCGGCAGGCGGACTCTCAACCACTGTGCCACCAGGGAAGCCCAAGTCCTCAGTTTTAAGAAAGGCCCTACAACGTACAGATTCGGTTACTCTGAGACTCTGGAACACCACTTGATTTCTGAGACAGAACCTATTCATCAGCAAAATGGGAACACTATTACATATTTCATAAGTTTACTGTGAATATGAAGGAGATAATATACACAACCCACTGCAGTGGAGCCGAAGAAACCAATGGGAGTTGATGCCACAAATCCTAGAAAGATTGACTAAAGATGAAAACTGATCAATGATGAAAAAACGTACTTTACGTTTTTTGATAACTCTGATTTTTATCTGGAATAATTTCACGGGAATTTCCTTTTAGGGTGAAATTAAATTAAAATATGGCATAGTATTTGTTAGTCCATAATTCAGTCTTTGTATGTTTTGTTAGGAAGGTAAAACTATCTGGCAAAGCAAGAAGAAAGACCTTTTACATGCACACAAAACTAGGCTCCTTCACCAATCTGATCCTTTTGCTGACTGGTCAGAATACTTGTGCGTGAAAGACTGCTTTCACAGTTACCTGATTTTCATGGCATGGGCCCTGGCAATACTCAGTCAAGCTCTCCAGAGTCTGGTTGACCAGCACTACATTCTTCTCATTGATGTAGAGACCCAAGAGGCCCAGGCCACCCGTCGTACTTCCACAAATGCAGTCCAAAAACTGAAGGGTCTCACAGACAAGGTTGTAATTTGTTTTGTTGTTTTGATTCCTCAAGAAATTCTAAAGGCAAAAGAAAGCATACCTGAAGCATTAAAAAAAAAAAATCACTGTGCCAACTGTTTTTAGTTCTCTCCATATGAGTGTTTTTCTAACTCGAGAGGATCCCCGTGGTAATGTGGGATGGAATTGCTATTTATATGGAAGTATTTGCATTTATTAAATTTCTCCTGGGCTTAAGAAATAAAAGATGCATTTTTTCCCCAAGCATCTATATTTATCAGTATGGTTCATAACAAATATTTCTCAACGTCATTGTCTTAAAACTATATACAAAGGGCAAAAACAATAGGTAGTAGGAAAAGGAGAAGGAAAAAGAAACTGGAAAGAAATTCATTAGGGAAAGAATATTCAACTAAATGATCCCTTATAAACAGTGTAGCTTCAAACAGTAAATGATGCAACCATTACGGAGGGCAACTTGGAAGCACCTATCAATATTTTCAGTTAACATACAACTGCAAAGAGCTTCACGGCATACTGCTTAAAACAGCCCAAACTGGAAACCACACCATACCCATCACAACGTGACTGATTTAATAAATAATTGCACATCCAAACACTGGAATATATTGAAGCTATAACAATGAGGTACTTCAATATGTACTGATATAAACATAATCTAGTAATAAGTAATTTAGTAATAAGGTATATTACTAAATGATAAAAGTAAGTGGAAGACCATTATATTGTGTGTGTATTTTTTAAAGGTTTACATGTACAGATCAGTATGCTTATATGTGCATAAAAATTTCTGGAAGGAAACACAACCTGTTAGAGTGATTCTGAGACCTTGCCAGCTTGCTGACAGATGCAGTCCAGTAGCTGGAGCAGCCAGGGCCCCGCAGGAACTGAATCGGCAGCCAGCGGTGGACCCTCTCTAGAACCAAGTCTATCGAGAGATTATGCATTCTGTCCAGTCAATGCCATGGATAAGCATCCCCACGGTCTCAGTGCTCCTGCTAGAGGTGAGAGGTTACAGCAAACTGTATGACAGCATAGAGGAGTTTCCATACGCATTGCTGAGGGAATAAGAATCTTATCGATCTTCTTTAAAGAACCAACTTCTGCAGAGGGCAGACAGCGGAAGCAAGAACTACAATCCTACAGCCTGTGGAACAAAAACCACATTCACAGAAAGAGAGACAAGAAGAAAAGGCAGAGGGCTATGTACCAGATGAAGGAACAAGATAAAACCCCAGGAAAACAACTAAATGAAGTGGAGATAGGCAACCTTCCAGAAAAAGAATTCAGAATTATGATAGTGAACATGATCCAGGACCTCGGAAAAGGAATGGAGGCAAAGATCGAGAAGATGAAAGAAATGTTTAACAAAGACCTAGAAGAATTAAAGAACAAACAAACAGAGATGAACAATACAATAACTGCAATGAAAACTAGACTAGAAGGAATCAATAGCAGAATAACTGAGGCAAGAGAACAGATAAGTGACCTGGAAGACAGAATGGTGGAATTCACTGCTGCAGAACGGAATAAAGAAAAAAGAATGAAAAGAAATGAAGACAGCCTAAGAGACCTCTGGGACAACATTAAACGCAACAACATTCACATTAGAGGGGTCCAGAATGAGAAGAGAGAGAGAAAGGACCAAAGAAAATATCTGAAGAGATTATAGTCGAAAACATCCCTAACGTGGGAAAGGAAATAGCCACCCAAATCCAGGAAGGGCAGAGAGTCCCATACAGGATAAACCCAAGGAGAAACACGCTGAGAGACATACTAATCAAATTGGCAAAAATTAAAGACAAAGAAAAATTATTAGAAACAGCAAGGGAAAAATGACAAATAACATACAAGGGAATTCCCATAAGATTAACAGCTGATTTCTCAGCAGAAACTCTACAAGCCAGAAGGGAGTGGCATGATATAATTAAAGTGATGAAAGGGAAGAACCTACAACCAAGATTACTCTACATGGCAAGGATCTAATTCAGATTCCATGGAGAAATCAAAAGCTTTACAGACAAGCAAAAGCTAAGAGAATTCAGCACCACCAAACCAGCTCTACCGAAAATGCTAAAGGACCATCTCTAAGTGGGAAACACAAGACAAGGAAAGGACCTACAAAAACAAACCCAAAACAATTAAGAAAATGGTCGTAGGAACATACATATTGATAATAACCCTAAACATTAATGGATTAAATGCTCCAACCAAAAGATACAGGCTTGCTGAATGGATAGAAAAACAAGACCCATATATATGCTGTCTACAAGAGACCCACTTCAGACCAAGGGACACATTCAGACTGAAACTGAGGGGATGGAAAAAGATACTCCATGCAAATGGGAATCAAAAGAAAGCTGGAGTAGCAATACTCATATCAGATAAAATAGACTTTAAAATAAAGAATGTTAAAAGAGACAAGGAAGGACACTACATAATGATCAGGGGATCAATCCAAGAAGAAGATATAACAATTATAAATATATATGCACCCAACATAGGAGCACCTCAATACAGAAGGCAACTGCTAACAGCTATAAAAGAGGAAATCGACAGTAGCACAATAGTAGTGGGGGACTTTAACACCTCACTTACACCAATGGACAGATCATCCAAAATGAAAATAAATAAGGAAACAGAAGCTTTAAATGACACAATAGACCAGATAGATTTAATTGATATTTATAGGACATTCCATCCAAACACATCAGATGACACTTTCTTCTCAAGTGCGCACAGAACATTCTCCAGGATAGATCACATCTTGGGTCACAAATCAAGGCTCAGTAAACTTAAGAAAATGGAAATCATATCAACCATCTTTTCTGACTACAACACTATGAGATTAGAAATCAATTACAGGGAAAAAAAGTAAAAAACACAAACACATGGAGGTTAAACAATACGTTACTAAATAACCAAGAGATCACTGAAGAAATCAAAGAGGAAATAAAAAAATACCAAGAGACAAATGACAATGAAAACAGAACAATCCAAAACCTATGGGATGCAGCAAAAGGAGTTGTAAGAGGGAAGTTTATAGCTCTACAAGCCTACCTCAAGAAACAAGAAAAATCTCAAATAAATAATCTAACCTTACACCTAAAAGAACTAGAGAAAGAAGAACAAACAAAACCCAAAGTTAGCAGAAGGAAAGAAATCATAAAGATCAGAGAAAAAATAAATGAAATAGAAACAAAGAAAACAATAGCAAAGATCAATAAAACTGAAAGCTAGTTCTTTGAGAAGATAGACAAAATTGATAAACCATTAGCCAGACTCATCAGGAAAAAGAGGGAGAGGACTCAAATTAATAAAATTAGAAATGAAAAAGGAGAAGTTACAGCAGACACCACAGAAATACAAAGCATCCTAAGAGACCAATACAAGCAACTCTATGCCCCAAAAATGGACAACCTGGAAGAAATGGACAAATTCTTAGAAAGGTATAACCTTCCAAGACTGAACCAGGAAGAAGTAGAAAATATGAACAGACCAATAACAAGCAATGAAATTGAAACTGTGATAAAAAATCTTCCAAGAAACAAAAGTCCAGGACCAGATGGCTTCACAGGTGAATTCTATCAAACATTTAGAGAAGAGCTCACACCCATCCTTCTCAAACTCTTCCAAAAAATTGCAGAGAAAGGAACACTCCCAAACTCATTCTATGAGGCCACTATCACCCTGATACCAAAGCCAGACAAAGATACTACAAAAACAGAAAATTACAGACCAAAATCACTGATGAATATAGATGCAAAAATCCTCAACAAAATACTAGCAACAGAATCCAACAACACATTAAAATGATCATACACCATGACTAAGTGGGGTTATCCCAAGGATGCAAGGACTCTTCAATATATGCAAATCAATTAATGTGATACACCAGATTAACAAATTGAAGAAAAAAAACCATATGATCATCTCAATAGATGCAGAAAACGCTTCTGACAAAATTCAACACCCATTTATGATAAAATCTCTCCAGAAAGTGGGCGTAGAGGGAACCTATCTCAACATAATAAGGCCACAGAAGACAAACCCACAGCAAATATCATTCTCCATTGTGAAAAACTGAAAGCATTTCCTCTGAGATCAGGAACAAGACAAGGGTGTCCACTCTCACCACTATTATTCAACATAGCTTTGGAAGTCCTAGTCACAGCAATCAGAGAAGAAAAAGAAATAACACGAATACAAACTGGAAAAGAAGAAGTAAAACTGTCACTGTTTGCAGATGACATGATACTATACATAGAGAATCCTAAAGATGCCACCAGAAAACTACTAGAGCTAATCAATGAATTTGGTCAAGTTGCAGGATACACAATTAATGCACAGAAATCTCTTGCATCCCTATACACTAATGATGAAAAATCTTAAAGAGAAATTAAGGAAACACTCCCCTTTACCACTGCAAGAAAAAGAATAAAATACCTAGGAATAAACCTACCTAGGGAGAAAAAAGACCTGTATGCAGAAAACTATAAGACACTGATGAAAGAAATTCAAGATGATACCAACAGATGGAGAGATATACCATGTTCTTGGATTGGAAGAATCAATATTCTGAAAATGACTATACTACCCAAAGCAATCTACAGATTCAATGCAATCCCTATCAAATTACCAATGGCATTTTTCACAGGACTAGAACAAAAAATCTTAAAATTTGTATGGAGACGCAAAAGATTCCGAATAGCCAAAGCAGTCTTGACGGAAAAAAATGGACCTGGAGGAATTAGACTCCCTGACTTCAGACTATACTATAAAGCTACAGTAATCAAGACAATATGGTACTGGCACAAAAACAGAATCATAGATCAATGGAACAAGATAGAAAGCCCAGAGATAAACCTGTGCACCTATGGTCAACTAATGTATAACAAAGGAGGCAAGGATACACAATGGAGAAAAGAGAGTCTTTTCAATAAGTGGTGCTGGGAAAACTGGACAGCTACATGAAAAGAATCAAATTAGAACACTCCCTAACACCATACACAAAAATAAACTCAAAATGGATTAGAGACCTAAATGTAATACCGGACACTATAAAACTCGTAGAGGAAGACATAGGAAGAACACACTTTGACATAAATCACAGCAAGATCTTTTTTGATCCACCTCCTACAGTAATGGAAATAAAAACAAAAGTAAACAAATGGGACCTAATGAAACTTGAAAGCTTTTGCAAAGCAAGGGAAACCATAAACAAGATATAAAGATAACCCCCAGAATGGGAGAAAATATTTGCAAACGAATCAACAGACAAAAGATTAATCTCCAAAATATATAAACAGCTCATGCAGCTCAATATTAAAAAAACAAACAACCCAATCCAAAAATGGGCAGAAGACCTAAATAGACATTTCTCCGAAGAAGACATACAGATGGCCAAGAAGCACATGAAAAGCTGCTCAACATCACTAATTATTAGAGAAATGCAAATCAAAACTACAATGAGCTATCACCTCACACCAGTTAGAATGGGCATCATCAGAAAATCTACAAACAACAAATGCTGGAGAGGGTGTGGAGAAAAGGGAACCCTCTTGCACTGTTGGTGGGAATGTAAATTGATACAGGCACTATGGAGAACAGTATGGAGGTTCCTTAAAAAACTAAAAATAGAATTCCCATAGGACCCAGCAATCCCACTACTGGGCATATACCCAGAAGATACCATAATTCAAAAAGACTCACGCACCCCAATGTTCATTGCAGCACTATTTACAATAGGCAGGTCATGGAAGCAACCTAAACGCCCATTGACAGACGAATGGATAAAGAAGATGTGGTACATATATACAATGGAATATTACTCAGCCATAAAAAGGAATGAAATTGGGTCATTTGTTGAGACGTGGATGGATCTAGATACTGTCATACAGAGTAAAGTAAGTCAGAAAGAGAAAAACAAATATCGCATATTAACGCATATATGTGGAACCTAGAGAAATGGTACAGATGAACCGGTTTGCAGAGCAGAAGTTGAGACACAGATGTAGAGAACAAATGTATGGACACCAAGGGGGGAAAGCTGCGGGGGGATGGGGGTGGTGGTGTGATGAATTGGGAGATTGGAATTGACATGTATACACTGATGTGTATAAAATTGATGACTTATAAGAACGTGCTGTATAAACAAACAAAAAAAAGTGATTTAATGGGGGAATAAACCTGGTGAAAGGGTAAGCAAAGATGGAAACTTTTATTTTATTACTTATTTTCACTAATTTAATTTACTATTTAATTCATTTGAATTCATTTCTACCATTTATTCTGTTTCCTTTTAGTTTGCATTTGTGGTTTTTTTTCCAATTTTTTGTATTGTGGCAAAATATACATAAAATTTACTCTTAACCATTTTTAAGTGTACACAGACGGGTGGTATTAAACATATTCATAATGTTTAGCTACCATGTCCATCATCCATTTCTATAACTCCTTTCATCTTTGTAAAACTAAAACTCTACACCTATTAACAACTCCCCATTCTCCCTCTCCCTAGCCCTTGACATCCACCCTTCTACTTTCTGTCTTCATTATTTTGACTACTCTATGTCATGTAAGTGGAATCACACAATATTTGTCTTTTTGTGTGTCTTACTTCACTTGGCATAATGTCCCCAGGTTCATACATGTTGTAGCGCATGTCAGAACTTCCTTCCTTGTTAAGGCTGAATGATATCATATTTTTTGTATACACCCCATTTTGTGTATCTATTCATCTGTTAATGGACACTGGGGCTGCTTTTACATATTAGCTACTGTGAAAAATTCTAACACTTATTCGTAATAAAACAAAACTATTTTATAAGTAGCATTTTCCAAATTGTTTGATCCCACATTCCTATCAGTAAAATGTTTGATCAAATACTACACATCCACTTCCCACATGGACAGACCACATGGGTAAGGATAAGTGCACAGGCACACATTCAATATCTTCCCTCTGCAAATAAAGCTTCTGGTCTTTGCCTGCTGACAGCTCTGCAGCAGCTCTCTCCAAGTTGTGGTGGGGTGGTCCACAAGAGTCATGGCTTCCGCCATTCATTAATTCCTGAGGGTCTCATCTCCTTGGAGGATATTCAATCCAATTAATATGAATCTACTCTCTCTTACCAATTCAGAACACCTGCACTTTAGATGCTTACTAGAAAACACAGCTTCAAACTCTGCTGTCGCTCTAATACTGGAGTTGTACTCTTAGAAATGATGTCACCATTCATGTGGTTTTTCTATGGTGACATAAGCAGCATGTACAAATGATGCCCAAAACAAAGGGGCCAAAATTCCTAGGCACACCTAAGTTCATCTATTTGACAACAAAAAATGTACCAAAGAAGATGTAAGGCCAGGATTATATTAATTTAGAAAGGTATCAATCTTCACTGCTGTAAAAATTCCTCTTCCCCAAGTAAATCAATGAAGTTAGAACGCTCCCTCACATCATACACAAAAATCAATTCAAAATGGCTTAAAGACTTAAATATAAGACATAACACCATAAAACTCCTAGAAGAGAACATAGGGAAAATATTCTCTGACGTAAATTGTAGCAATATTTTCTTAGGTCAGTCTTCCTAGGTAAAAGAAATAAAAGCAAAAATAAACAAATGTAATCTAATAAAACTTATAAGCTTTTGCACAGCAAAGGAAACCATCAACAAAACGAAAAGACAACCTACAGACTGGGAGAAAATATTTGCAAATGATGCAACCGACAAGAGATTAATTTCCAAAATATATAAACAGCTCATACAACTCACTATCAAAAAAGCAAACAACTCAGTTGAAAATTGGGCAGAAGACCTAAAGAGACATTTCTCCAAAGAAGACATACAGATGGCCAACAAGCATATGAAAAGATGCTCAACACTGCTAATTATTAGAGAAATTCAAACCCAAACTACCTCACACCAGTCAGAATGGCTATCATCAAAAAGTGTACAAATAATAAATGCTGGAGAGGGTGTGAAGAAAAGGGAACCCTCCTACACTATTGGTGGGAATGTAAATTGGTGCAGCCACTACAGAAAACAGTGTGGATGGTCCTTAAAAAATAAACATAGAGTTACCATATGATCCAGCAATCCCACTCCTCGGCATATACCCAGAAAAGACAAAAACTCTAATTCAAAAAGATACACTTACCCCTATATTCACAGCAGCATTATTTACAATAGCCAAGACATGGAAGCGACCGAAGTGTCCATCAACAAACACATGGATAAAGAAGATGTAACACACACACACACACACACACACACACACACACACACACACACACAGAGGAATATTACTCAGCCATAAAAAAGATTGAAACAATGCCATTTGCAGCAACCTGGATGGATCTAGAGAGATACCACTTACATGTGGAATCTAAAAAAATAGTACCAATGAAATTATTTACAAAACAGAAACAGACTCACAGACAGAAAACAAACATATGGTTACCAAAGGGGAAGGGGGAAGGAGGAGGGAAAAATTAGGAGTATGGGATTAACAGATTCACACTACCATATATAAAGTAGATAAATAATAGGAATTTACTCTATAGCACAGGGAACTATTCAATATCTCATAATAAGGTACAATGGAAAAGAATTTTAAAAAGGAAATATATATATATGAATCATTTTGCTGTACTCCTGAAACTAAAACAATATTGTACATCAACTACACTTCAAAAGCAAAAAAAAAAAAAATCCTCTTCTATACTGTTTCTAATGAAGACATACAAAGATACTCTGTATCCTCACTCAAGAAATATGAACCGAGTTGGGAATGATGAAAGGCTCCACAGTCTTATAAAACCATGAAACATACAGATGAGGCAAATGTGACCTTACTTAACAAATCCCAGAGTCCTAAGGTTAGATGATACCCACTGAGGCTAAAGAGATGTGAGTTGAAAATGCAAAGAATGATACAGTAGGAGCCTGATTTTTTTTCATGCATAAAGGAATTTTCCTCTCATTTTTCTTCACTTAGGTACCAAAGTTTCTTCCATTTCAGAAGAGCACTATTGTCTTTATTATTTCTCCCAAACTCTCTCCAAAACTACTTGTTAGTTTTATTTGAATTTAATTACCTATAATCATAGGCTGTATGCTCGGCTTTCACACAAAAGAGAACAGATACCTGCAGTTCCCGGTTGTGATTCTCACAGAGTAACTGAAGAAATCTCAGAATCGGCTGCATGATGGCAATGGCAGGACTCACTGTTACTTCCTCCGCAGACTTTTCCTCAGCGTTTCCCGCTTCTGATCCTGTGCACATGATGTCTATTTCTGGATCCATTTCTCTTCTGTACGCACAGTATGCTTTGGATGTTGCCGAAGAAGCTTCTGTTAATTGGCCTTTCATTCCCTCTTTTAAATGTAATGATGAATCTCTTACTGAAAATAAAGCAGTATTCTTATATTTATGAATTAACTTGCTTTTGCTAATAAAAGAAAGACAGTTATCCAAATTCTCTAACAACTGAATTTAAAATCACCTGACAAGAGGTGCAAGAATTTCCCAAAAAGAATCTGAGAGGTAGCAACTAAAAAATTAACTTTGCACTGGGATATTAAAAAAAAGATCTTAATGCTTAGCCAATTTTAGAAGGGCTCCTTCCTGTCTTTCTGATAAATATAAAATGTCAGAGTTCTTGAGTACGAGAAGGTGGGAAAATAGGGCAAACTTCAAAAATGTTAAGATTTAGATGATCTGTGTTTACTACACTGATGACTTCATTATTCCAAATACCAAAAATCTTTCATAGAGTTTAGTGCTGTAATTCCTGTTCTTACAGTTTAAATTTCATGAACATTTAGAAGGTTTGGGCAGTTGTTCTTTACCATAAATTTCACAATGAAATCAAACATTTTCATGTCACTTGTTGCTTTGCACTGATAACTCCTTGCTTGAGCTTGGCCCTACAGAGCTCTTTCAAGGTCAACCCCATGACCACAGAAATTCAAGAATGGAGTTCCAAAAACAGAGTCACAGCTGGAATAATTAGACTAAGACAAGTGAGATGAAAAACATGAGAGAGATCTAAAAACTGTGTTACCCCTCTTTTCTCTCACTCTATTCTCCCCAGTACTCAACTATTTCTTTACCTCTCATGCGTGAGCCAGATGTCATCAATTCGTTGTCATCATCCCTTTTTTTGTTACCTAAGTCTATGGTATTAACTGTCACTGTTGATCTTATCTCTTTCTGAGCAGCCTTCATTCGGTCATAGAGAACTTTGAAGAATTTTTCTGACTTTTTTTGTTCATGCAACTGCTGGTAGAAGGAATACTGCAAGAAAACATATTTGAAGACATCTATACCCAAGGGGAGAAAATAATGTTTTTACGTTTGAAATAATCATAAGCATTATGGATAAAAGTCTATATTTAATGTGCTGCCCATGATTATTTCATAAACTGACAGCTTTGCTAGTCTCCTGTACTATTTACTGTGTCCTAATAATAGCTTGTATTTGCTTAGCACTTTCCACTAAAATCCAACATAATTTCATGTTATTGAATTCATCTTTACTGATTATTTGTTTTAAAATTTTACAAAGGTACTGTAAGAAGGGGTATGCAAAGAGCTCTTTGGTTTTTATATTATTATGAAGTCATGTTTTGATTCAACACATATTTACTGAGGGCCTACTATGTGCCGGGTCCCATGCTATGAAGGGATAGAACAAACAGGGATAACAACTACAGTCTCTGCCCTTGTGACTTTGTAATCTAGCATATGGAAAACAACCACTAATCTGATGGTAAATGTGCGTCTACAAAGAGTTATTTTTCTCTTTGTCTAAATTATAGTACATTTAATTTAGAATGTGTTACCATGGCAGCCTCACTCACAGGAACCCACTGATAAGTAGGCACTAAATTCTTTTGGTACTTTATCAGATACGTTGCTTTGCATGGGGTCTAGGGCAAGCCCACCATAAAATGTAAAAGTGAATTCTGCTTTAGAGTAAATAATGATGTAGAAAGGATTCAACACCCAAAGTAGGATAAAACATATCTCACGGAGAGATGGAAATACTGAAACTTGAGAATATCTGCCCTAATCTGCTTAATGACTTAATGGTCTGCTTAATGACTTCAGGAAGTAGCCGAAGAGGTAGGAGATGGGAAAGGTGGTACACTCCAGAGAAGTCAGGATTCACACTGGATGGGGAAATTTTAAGTTATTAAGACTAAAACCTTGGAATAGATGCAACACAAACAAGAGAAAGTAAAAAAAAAAAATTAATAAAGATAATAATTCCAGGAACTGTGCTGATAAAAAAGAATTATATAACCTTGATGAGAGACAATGGGAAGAAAACATCTGAAGAAATAATGACTTCCAGATCAACTAGAATTGACCATAATCCAATATATCTAAACAGTCAATTTTGGGGAGTTTGGCTCCTGCAGATATGCTTTCCTGAAAGAATGCCTGAAACCATGACTCATAGGTCCTGGAACTTATAGGTGAGACTCTAATGACATCAGGGCTTGAAATGGATGCCTGTCCTGCAGTTTGTTATGTGGGTGATGCATATTCTCAAAGTGTTTCATGAAGTCTTACAAGTTGGCTTCATACCTACAAGGGGGAAGCTCTAAGCAGAGGGCTAGCGACAACTCAAGAAAGCAGGCCCAAAAGCCACAGTAACCATAGCAACTACAGTGAAACAGTCAAGCTGGTTCTGTTAATTCAAAGGATAAATTCAGCATCCAGAGACCTCTATGGTCTCATAAATTAAGCTGATGCTTGAACACTAATATTTTCAATGCAATGGGGTTAGAAGGTAGAAAGGGATTCCTATATATTAATGAGGAAGTTATAGAACTTTGTGGTTCTATTAAAACGAAGTTTTATAATTTATGTTGTTCCTTGACATATATTATCTTATCGATTATTTCAGTGCAACTGTGTGATGAACACGGTATTCTTATTTCCATTTTGTAGATCAATAAAATATGGTTTGGTGAACATAAACAACTTGCCCAATATTATATAAGTAGTAAGTGGGTAGAGCTAGGATTTAAATCCAGATTCTCTGACTCTAAATCACTAAATTTATAAAATAACCTCTTAAGCTCAAAATATCAGATGATTTACATAGACTTTTAAAAACCAGGGCTCTATACTGAACAGTATGATTTTAATAAAGATAAACAGTATGCTTTTTATATGTGTATATAATCTCAACAGGTAGCATAACGATTTACGTCACAAAAGAGGTGGGCTTTGACTGGGGAAGCACCTCCATGAGTTTCAGAGTATAAGAGGAAACTCTAAGGTTTTTGGGGGGAGCCACGGTTGATAGATAAACAGATCTATGTGACAGAGGAAGGACTTTCCCCCAAGAAGGGGGTGGGGGAGACTAGAAATGAGAGGACAGAGAAGAGAAATGAAGTGAGGAACCAGAGAGATGAAGTAAGACCAGGGTGTGACACAGGGTGATCAGCCAGCGAAACTTTCTAGGGGTGAGGCGGCAGAAGGATATTTTCGAAAGGAGATGTTTGTAGTGGTTAACAGCACAGACTCTGGAGCCAGTCTGCACGGGTTCCAATCCTAGCTTGATCTCTAACTAGCTATGTGAGTTTAGGTATATCTCAGATTCTTCTTTGTTAAGATGAGATAGGACACAAGTTCCTGCACAGGTTGTTTGTGAGGATTAACCAAGTTATTACACAGAAAGCACCAGGAATAGCACTTGGTGGAGGTATTATTTTCATTGTTGCTATTATTAGCGTGCAATTTGAAATTGTAATCTAACCACCTCCTCTATCCTCCCCCTCAACCATTCTCTAATAAAGTATATTAAACATATAAATTGATTTATGTAGCTAGGAGGATAGAAATTAAGGAAGGGGATCAGATTCCTACCTCAGTACTACAGAAGCTGGCAAGTGCCAAGACATCCCATGAACTAATAAGAAAGCAAGACATTAGTGGCCAGCGAGACTATGAGAATGTAACCCCTCCTGGATTTTGGCAGAAGTCTTGGGAGGGCAAGGATTCAAGTTGACCTCAACTAGACCTCTTAGGGCCAGGAGCACACAGTTGACATCTGGGTTACACAATGATGTAGATAAGTGAGAAACACGAATAGTGTAAGGCTGGTAAATAAGACTGTCATAACCCATCTTAAAAGAAGGTTTTCTTGTACAAAAATCATTGAATGCTATCCACATCAACAAATATTTGTTGAACGGCTATAAAGCACCATAGATATAAAGAACAAGACTTGAGCCCCTACTTTAAAGAAGATGACATTTAACTGGAGAGACAGGATGCCATATAAATAACAACCAAACAAAGCTGCACAGGTAAAGTGCCAAGTGAGCATCAAAGAAACAAATGCTATGGGAGCTCAGATAAAGGACTGGTCCCAAAGGCCCCAACCAGACAGGGAAGACTCTGTGAATGAGGTAGAATTTGATTTGGACCATTCATTCATAGAGCCATTCACTCCTGAACATTTATTGAATCCCTAGGCTGGGCCAGCCATGGTGCCAGACACAAGGGATGCAAAGATGGAAAACATGTGGTCTCAACCTCTAAGGAATCATAGCCTGATGAACTCCTCCATGATAGAGCAGAAGCATACAGTACCTAGTGGACAATTCTGCCCAGTGGGACACAGGATCAGAAAAGGCTTCCAAAAGAAGTTCATGAGTTGAGTCCTTGAAGAGGAGAAAGTGACATGAGAAATGGCACAGCACATCTAAGGAATTACAAGAGCTTAGTATAGCTGGTGCACAAGAGAGAGGACCGGGGAGGGGAGAGATGGAATAAGAAAGGAAAGATGGAGAACTTGAAGAGATTAGATCGTGAAGGATCTTATGGACTACAGTAGAGTTTGCCTTTATAGGGAAAGTGACTGATTTTAAGCAGGAGAATAACGCGTGTTTTAGACAGATATCTTTAGAGGTAACATGATTTTTTTTTTTTTTAGTGTTTTAATTAGATGCGGCTTCTACTTGCCATGAAGAGGGAAAATGGATTCTGGATTTTCCAATTCGTTGTAAGCGTCGTTTCCTTCCTGACCAAGGCAAACCTAGAAATATCAGATTAGTGAGCGGCAGGGCTGGGAGGATGATGCCTGTTCCCTGGGAACGCTTCCCAGCTCTGGGGGTCACACGATGAGCGAGCTCTGCCTTTAAGTGTGGGGAGAGTCCAGGCACAACTTGGCAGGAATTTCAAAGTGAAACACATGCCTTCTGGAAGCAGTGGTCTGATCCTGCATGCAAGTGAGCACACCGCTCACTGGAGCAGAGCAATGAATAGATGAACGATGACTCTCAAGTCACCCCTCCTGAGGCAGGTGAGCAAACAGAATGAAGAAAGGAGACATGGTTCTTCTCTCCCCACACCAGTGAAAGCAGGGAGAGGCAGCAGGGTAACAAGCACTGAGAGATTTGGGGCAAAAGGGAAAGGTAGAGTTCTGAGCTCCTGAAAAAGTATCTGAGATGGGTGGGGAATGTTACGGGAACTTGTTTTAATGCCAAATACTGTGCGAGGGGTTTCTATATATTTTACCTCATTTAATTAATGCACTTAATTCTTTTTCTTCTACATTTAACTCTTTGATGAGTCAAAATGTTGTCCTGATTTGCTGAAAGTAAGCCTAAAATTTCCCTAAGCAAACCAGAATTTCTGGTATCATGTTAGAAATGATGCTGCTAAGGAATGTTCTGCTTCACCGAGTAATTTGTGGAGCTCTGTAGTTACTACAGCAAATCAAATAAATATATAAGGAAAATGTGGTTGTTTTGGGGTGGGGGAACAGTCATGAGAAGCTTAATGAAAAAACATTACTTTCCCTGGGTTTCTATAACAAGTAAATAAGAAATACAAAATAACAAAATGTAACAAATGGTCATAATGGTAAGCA
Organism: Lipotes vexillifer; assembly: GCF_000442215.2. NCBI lineage: Eukaryota > Metazoa > Chordata > Mammalia > Artiodactyla > Lipotidae > Lipotes > Lipotes vexillifer. Next base: position 2,917,103 of record NW_006770652.1, read on the forward strand.
AGTACCTGAGTTTGTGTATTTCCTCCTTCAAGCAAGGCAATGCCAAGTAAAATGCCTTCCGAAAAAATTCTGTCATTTTTGGTGTTCACTATAACATCGATGACAAGTTCAGATGCACCTTCTTTATCCAGTAGACACTGAATATCTGACATGGATATCCCCATCTTATCTGAATCTTGTCCAGAAAAGCTTCCTGTGATTAGGTAAAACAAATAAATAAACCTTTGTCAGAAGGCAAAATTAATTCAAATGTTCAAATCCATTGTTTAATGAACCCAAAATTGTGCAAAGGGTTTTTTTTGTTTTGTTTTGTTTTTTTGCGGTACGCGGGCCTCTCACTGTTGTGGCCTCTCCCTTTGCAGAGCACAGGCTCCGGACGCGCAGGCTCAGCGGCCATGGCTCACGGGCCCAGCCGCTCCGCGGCATGTGGGATCTTCCCGGACAGGGACACGAATCCGTGTCCCCTGCATCGGCAGGCAGACTCTCAACCACTGCGCCACCAGGGAAGCCCCTGTGCGAAAGTTTTTAATGGTGCTTTTTAAATTTATTTTTCCAGTTTTATTGAGATATAACATCGTATATCAATGATATATAACATTGTGTACGTTTAAGGTGTACAACATAATGCTTTGATATGATATATTGCAAAATGATCACGACAGTAAGATTAATTAAATTCATCATCTCATAAAGTTAATTTATTTTCCTTGTGATGAGAACTTTTAGGATCTATTCTCTTGGCAACTTTCAAATACGTAGTACAGTACTGTTAGCTATAGTCATCATGTTGTATATTACATCATCTGGATTTATTTATTTTAGAGCTGGAAGTTTGTTCCTTTTGACCCCTTTCCCTTGATTCCCCTACTCCCCACTCCCTGCCTCGGGCAAGCACAAATCTGATGCCTGTGTCTGGGAGTTTGGGGTTTTTAGATTACATATGTGAGCGATAGCATGTGTTGCCTGTCTTTGTCTGACTTAGTTCACTTTAGCATAACGCCCTTGAGGTCCATCCTAGTTGGCGCAAATGGCAGGATCTTCTTATTTTTGCTGTGGCTGCTAATAGTGCTCTTTAAATGATTTTTATATTTGTGCTATGTTAAGTAAAATACTAGAGTAGCAATGCATGCAGACATGCTCTAAAAATCCGAAAATGAGGAAAAAATGATGTCTTGCCTCCTCCTTGTGCAGATTTGCAGTAGGCTCCAGAGAGGTGTCCGTTCATACAGACACCATAATCGCCTCTAAAGTACCGATTCAGGAGTATTTTTCTTAATGTAGTACCCTAATAAAAAGGATTAGAAAAGTGTAAGTTATTGTTTCTTTTTCTAGCAAAAGAAAAAATATCAGTACATTAAAGTGCCACTTAAAATGCATTTTATCAATGATTTGAGACATGGAAAAAGTAACTTTATACTGCATAATATTTTCTGAGGCAAAAATTTGCAAATGTTTCCCAAGAAAATAACAATAGTTTTGCTTCTCCCAGAAATAAAGAGTAAAATATAGTATTTTCAATGGACTGTACTAGGAAAATCACAAACACTATACATTTTAAATTGTTTCAGAAGTGCTGGTAAGAATATTTATGGTGGCTAAAGAAAACACAGATTAATAAATACCCTAAGAATTGGAAAGAAAAAGCCTTAGCTAGAGGGGCTCAGTAAAAAGAGCTAGAAAAGTGCTGGGTATACAGCAGGTGCTCAAAAAATTAAGCTTGATCAGACAAAGAGAATTATATTTAAACTCCAAGTGCTTTATTCTGAAGACAGTGGGCAAAAGACAGTGTATCAAACATGTAATTCAAAAATTCCTAAATCTTCAATTTTGTATGGATTACAAGACAGTTTTTAAATGATATATTTTGCAATATAGTTGCTTGCATGTACATAAGAAATATAGACAACTCTAAATCTTCCAGTTTACTGGAAGAGACGAGAGTAATTTCTAAAGTATTATTTAAAGACTGTATGTTTAAGCTATTTAAATTAACACTGTTAAATTAAATTAACAACTGCCAAGGTAAGGAAATTGTGGTCCAAGAGCTTATGTAATTGGCTGCAGATCGTGCGGCTAACAGGTGATGGAGTAAGACCTGAACTCAACTCTTGATGGCAAAACCCAGCCACTTCCCCGTGCTGCATTGCACGCCCCCTCCCCAGCATGCCTGCCTTTTATGCTGAGACAGGTGGCTCTCATTGCTCCTTTTCTCTCTCATGCTTTGGTTGTCCTTGTTTCTCCAGAGCCTTGTTTCACGTTTTGTTCTCAGCTCTTCTCTCCTCAGCTTCCTTCTCCCCATCAGCAACTTCATCTGACCCTTGCTTGCACAGTCACCTGTGCAGGTCTCACTGCCAAGTGTGTTTCCTTCAGCTTTGACCTTGTTTTCCTGAGCCTCTCATCCTGTTTCCACTTACGTTTCCTTATCTACATCCGGAGATTCTGGTGGCACCGCAAACTCAACTTTTCAGAAGGGAATATTCCTTCTCTCTTAAACCTGTTTTCCTCTCAAAATGAAGAAATTCCATTTATTTCAAGGAGATCACATCGTTCTGGTCTTTTAGGCTCCAAACTTAAGGGACCATCTACTAACCACCACCCCCAACTTGACAATGATTTGTGAAGTCCCGCCTACTCTACTTTTTCAACAGTTGCTTCCAAAAGCGTCTTCACACATTATATTATAACCAAACTGAATTATGTGATGATTCCTCGACCACAGTTTTCTAAGTCTTTCTCTTTGTTCACATCATATTCTCTGTCTGAAAAGCTCTTCTTCTTCTTGTTTATGGACATGTCCTATCTTCCCTCCATTCTACCAATATTCATTAGGTACCAAGTGTGTTTTAGGCACTATCTTAAGTTAATAAGATATAACCCTCTCCTCAAAGAATTTGCAATACCATCGGTTCCATGATAGAGATGTATACTAAGCCCTATGGAAGCGCTTAAGGGGAAACAGCTGATTCGGAAGAGGCTTTACATGGCAAACCTCCCCTGCTAACCCAGACGATCATCCCAGCAAAGCTGTCTCGCGCACAGTGTGGAACAAATATGTATGTCCTGAATGTCACAGTGCCAAGAATTTCAACAGGCACCCAGAGCCTTATAGCAACTTTCATTTATTGACACTTAAATTTTTTAGAACACAGACATTTATTATTGCCCCCTATTTCATGTTTTCTTCTTCTAAGACTTTTTCATATAGGGGTGTTGTGAGTAAAGGTGATGATCAGTCTTGGAAGAGATAGTGAGGTGTTAAGATCTTATTCTACCAGTGAAGAGAACTCAACTCACCCCTGTCAAACCAAAGTGGGGCACTTAGAGAAGACGTAAGAAATGAAAATTTCTTTTTTTCTTTTAAAAGAAAGCCTTTTGAGTAAATTAATTGCATCTGGCCAAAGAAGCATCCTTCCACCAGGGGAGGAAAAACAAAATAAGACATTTCTTTGGAATCAAATGGGCTTTTACTGTGTATCTCATTACAGCAGAAGGAGATGCTACGAGAGACCTTTTTAGACCCATCAATTATAAGGCTGAGGTTGTATGTTGGGGAGAAAGACATGAGAACACTTTGACTGAAGTACTTAATTTCTTTAAAGGGCACCTCAGTTTGCTGCACTAATCACGGTTCTCACCTCCACACATGAATGGATTGCTTCTCACTCTAACCTGGTAACATACAGTTGGCCCAGCTGTAATAAGTAAGACTGACAAACGTGAAAACACAGGACTGTTTTTCTTGAAATGGTACAAGTCAGTGTCACTGTCTGGAAGAGAACCTGTTGTGAGTGGAACCCCAGGTCCATGTGAATGAGCTCCCTTTTTATTCTCTGTAAAAGCCTTTTAACCACATTAATCCAAAAACTCATCCAAGAGATAGAAAAGCAATAGTTTAAAGGATAAATATTATAGAAAGCTACATTTTACCCTCTGTTTTTAAAAATGCTCTTTATACTACTAGAAGAATAAAGCTGTTCAAAACCAATCAGACAGTGGAAGTGTTTCATATCACATTAAAATGAGCACCATACTTGCCATCATTTCTAAATTCTTTTCAGGCAGATGAAATCACAGGTGCTTATCAGATTCATAAACATCTAAATCAAATGAGCAACACTCTTCTTATCTACTTCCGGCCTAGTTAGAAGCATATATTTTCTAACTATCTGACATTCAGAATGCCACCGAAAGGAGATGGGGGCTCCCTATATCCCTGTTCTCAACTCTGGAGCCACAATGCCAGCATTTCAATCCCCTCTATGCCACATACTAACTGGAATATCTTAAGTTACTTCACTACCCTGTGTCCAGTCCCACTAATTGTCAAACGGAATGATCATAACACTTACTCTCAGAGGGCTTCAGTGATGATTAAATAGGGGAAAACATGTAAAGTACTTAGAACAGTTCCCAGCACATAGTAAATGCTATATAAGTTGTGTATAATTGATGCTGTTGTTGCTAGTATTAATATTATTCAGATCACAGAACAGTTTACAGTTGACAAGGTGATACTGTACATACTTTCTCACTTTATACCAAACCGTCCCACATACTAAGAAAATGGCAAAAATAATAAATGATAAACTACTTGAAAATCTTTAGTTGTCCACTATTTTAATCAGTCCTTGGAATTACATACTTGTGAGCTAATGTACCCGGGGCTCACAATGGACCTTCCAACTTCAACTAGGTGGAAAAAATTCTACATTGGTTCAAACTCCATAGTTTTCAAAAAAGGCAAACTTTGGTGCTAAACATGAATGAAGAATGGGCAGAGATGGAGCAGGATTCTGTTCTGTTTGTCTTAATCGTCCTCATTTAAGATTGGAAAACTTTAGATATTGCCACATCACAAGTTTAGCAGAACTGATTCCTGTTCTCAAATACTGAGTTCTGCCTTGAGGCATTGGAGGCAAGTGTTAACGTCCAAACCTGTCTTGGCCTTACAGTGGTGACAGCTCAGAGGCAAGTCATTTACACAAATTCCTTTAACTCAAATAAAAGTAATTGTAGAGCCATGGTCAGAAATTCTGGTGCCAGGGTTATAAATAATAGTCTCAGAGCTATAATTGCCATGGCAGAAATTTGGGAAAGAACTAAAAACATATTTTGAAAAGAATTCTACAACAATTGAGAAGTTCAACTTCTGTACTCGTTCTTCAATTCCAAAATGAATTCCTGACTGGGCTTCCCAAGAAGGTGTCTTTGTTAGATTAGGCCAAGTAGCAAGGAATGTCCTTCCCAGTCTTTTCAATATCAGAGTCAATTCCAGGCCACAAGACACAGCTTTTAGCCAATGTCTTCATGTGAACACATCCCAGATGTACTAAATGTAATGTAGCCAACATAACTAACAACCACCTTCTGAAATTACAACAAAACATCTCCATAAAAAGAGAAGTCACACTGACAGTTTGTGAAAATCTGAGATGATGGGTTTTTCCTGGCCATTTCCTGTTGCATCAACTCCAATGGATCAAAAATTAAGAAGCTCAGGACTTCCCTGGTGGTGCAGTGGTTAAGAATCTGCCTGCCAATGCAGGGGACACGGGTTCAAGCCCTGGTTCGGGAATATCCCACATGCCACGGAGCAACTAAGCCCATGTGCCACAACTACTGAGCCTGCTCTCTAGAGCCCGTGAGCCACAACTACTAAGCCCACGTGCCACAACTACTGAAGCCCGCACGCCTAGAGCCTGTGTTCCGCAACAAGAAAAGCTACTGCTTGCCACAACTAGAGAAAGACCGCACACAGCAACGAAGACCCAATGCAGCGAAAAATAAATAAATAAATAAATTTTAAAAATTAAGAAGTCAGAAATGATTGCCTTTCATGGATAGAAAGGATAACAGAAATGTATTAGTCTTAGAAAGGACTAAAGGTTTTCTTTGATTTTCAAAGAAGCACAGCCCTGTTTGCCTTAACGGGAGTTAATAGCATGAGGAGTGAAGAGTTCAAGGACGTGATGTTTGAGGTACCGATTCCACCTCTGTTCCTGTTCCCTTGGAAGTATCATACACTAAAGTAATATTTTTTCCACAGTGTGCAATATCATCAAGACATCATCAAAATGTGTCACCACAACCAGAATCTTAGAAAACTAAGCCCTCAACTAGAAATTCAAAAGGTAATGAAGATTGCAAACTGAAGATGCTTAATTTAGGGTTTTCCCTCCAAGACTAACAATTAGCTGCTAATCAGCTTGGATAAGACCTGTAAGGAGGTGATTGTATGTATCTGTAGTCTCCACACAATCTTATTTTAACATTAAACTTGATATTAGTCTAACTGGCGTTCCCCTAACCTTTCCATTAATGATAGCCTGTCTGATTAGATATTTTTCCTCATTTGAATTCCCAGGGGTTAAAAAGGTATATATCTAATTTCAAATAAATCATTGCAACAGCTGTATCCTAGTGGAATTACATTAGATCCGTCATTATAATCAACTCCATCTTCAAGGAACTCCTTTGAGGAAATGTGGCCAATCTCCTATAATCCAACTGGCTAATGGTTTGTATTTCTTGGTCACTGACTCCAAGGAATGTAAGCCAATTCTTTCCCCTGATGATTTTCCCCACTTTCCTAAGATAAGAAACATAAGCTTCAATAGGAGTAGTTATTATATACATTCACAAGATGCTCTTCATCAATCCAATGACACAATCATGATAATTTTGAAAACATACAGATGTTTCAATAATTCTGAAAAGAATTCTGAAATTCTTTTTTTGTAAAGGAGGTTACAAAAAAAAAAAGAATGTGGAAAAAATTTAAACCAATTATTCATACGCCACAATGGCAATCTACTGCCATCTCCTTTCTTCCCTTTTTCTAATTCACTGTAAAGACATTATATTTCTACCATGTGTCAGGAACTAGGAAAGGGGGTGCAAAAAGCAATTCTGTAGCATATGCTAAAAGAATTTTCAAATATGTAGAGGACATATGGCACTGTTTTTCAACATAAATAATCCTCACTAGACCATTTGATTCCATTTGTGAAATTTAAACATTTACACAGTAAATGATGATATTTAAAACATTTGGTGATGATACTGGAGATAAGAGCGACTTAAAGCCATCATTCTGGGTTTATCAAATATCCCAGCCTCTAGACAAACAAGGTTGCTGAGAAGGCTTTTCTTAGAGGATGAGTTTGTGCCCTCTAACTAGTGAGAAGTAAAGGAAACTATTTATCTTCTCTGGGGTTTAATAAAAGCCTCTCAGTATTGGGTTTCCAGGAAGCATATGGACTGACATGAAACTCAACAAAATCATACACCGCACCCATTTTAATACAGGGTCTGCTTAAATTCAGAGGTTGAAAACTTATGCAACCCTTCACCCACAGTACTGGAGAATGGATCTTTCTGCTTGTAATTGTTTACCTTTCTGAGTAAGCAGCCTTCATCTCATCTCCAGAACATAAAGTCGAGAGAAGAGTAACTAATCAGACAATAAGCAGATGAGCCTTAGACACCATTTCCCTATTGAAGCAAAACTCCTTGACTCACACATCATAAATCACTACCTCATAAAATTACACTCAAATGGCAGTGCACACAACCACTAAAGTCCATAATCCGCTGGTTCACAGTATAGAAACTACTTGTTACTGAGAGAAATGGAATCAATATGCTGCCAATGCAAGCATGCACACTCACACCGAAGGCCAGGAAAAATGGAATTTCAAATGGTTAATTTCAAAGCTTTTGCAAAGCCTTTGTGTACCTGAAGGATGATATGGAGAGGTATAGAGCAAAAAAGATTCAGCTTATGGGAGGTCTCAGAGAACATAAGAGGACAAAGCAAGAAGGGGAGGAGATGGAAATAAATGAGAGAATTGACCTTGATCTGAATAATAATGTGAAGTAAAATTGGAGAGTTTCCCTCCTGGACAACGGGAAGAGTGATATCTGTTTTAGATCCTCAAGTGCTGTGATTCCTCTTATATTTCCACAATCATTTGGTAAAGACTGATACATAGGTACAACTTTGCAAGATGGAGTAACAGCGGTAAGGAACAATATATAAAGTATTGAAATTCAACCTGTATCTCACACAATCCACAAAAATCAATTCCAGGTAGGTTCAAGATTTAAATGTGAAGGACAAAAGTGTAACACTTTCAGAGGTCTATGGAGGAGCGTATATTTATGATACAGGGGTAGGGGAGGATTTTTTAAACAATAAACTAAAACTGCAAACTATAAAAGACTACAGTAAAATTGAGAGCTTCCATTAATTAAAACACATCATTAAAACCACAAACTGGGAAAAGATATTATATATGTGTGTGTGTGTGCGTGTATCTATGGTGTTTAAGGAATTCCTGCACACTGGAAAAAAAGCATAAATCATCCAAAAGAAAATGAGCAAAAGGCTCAAACAGGCATGTCATGGAAGAGAAAAGCCAAGTAGCCAATAAACATAAGAAAATAGATAATCAACCTCACAAGTAATTAGAGAAATGAAAACTTAAACTGCAGTAAGAGATTTCTCACCTACACAACTGGAAAAAAATTTAAATTCTTTCAACATCAAGTTTTTACAAAGATGTAAGCAAACAGAACACTGATAGCTGGGCAAATTGGTACAGCTACTTTGAAAAACAATTTGACATTCTTAGTAAAGCTAAAGATGTACAAACAAACAACAGAAACCAAGACAAAAACAAAACAAAACAAAAAGAAAAAAAGACAGAGAGGTAAGACCAGCACACTCCAGCCCTATATTCACCTTCCTGTTTCTATATTCACCTTCCTGTTTCAGTGTAGTTCATGAGCTCCAAGCTGGGAATCTACCACCTACAACCAAGAGGGTCTTGGCCCACAGGGCAGTGACTTGGAAGAGTTATCAAGAGAACAGCATGGTAGAATACCCACCCTCTTACAGAAGGAGAGAGAGAGAAACCTAATCCCTTTTCCCAAAAATACTAGAAAGGATATCCTTGAAAGGGAAGGAGAAAACTAGCACTTGCATTACTTATCAATCAATGCAAATATTTTGACAAAGGAAGTATGAAGCCAAATTTTAATAAGTTCAGAATATATTTAGAATTTCCTCAGATAAAAGTATCTACGGAGTCAATGGAATGAAGAGGAGCTCTGCATAGCACAACTTCAAGGGAAGCTCTTGAGAATTAAATGCGATGATATCTATCTGCACACAGTTTAACACATAATCATGCTTTATGAAAGGGCTCAGCATTGGAAAGCTGTGCACTTAGTGAAAATGATAATGTTTTAGAGACCACGCACAGCAACGAAGACCCAACGCAGCCAAAAATAAAATAAATAAAAAATTAAAAAAAAAAAAGCAGCTTGCTCCTTTAAAAAACAAAATGGATTCACAGTGCAAAATGTTGGCAAGGATTATGGAGCAATGGAAATTTTCATACACTGTTGATGAGTGTAAACTGGCGACACCATTTAAAAAAAAATTGGTTTGATCTGAGTTCTACCACTGGCTTTGTGATCTCAAGAATTTTATTTAGCTGCCCTCAGACTCAGTTTCCCCATCTTTGTGTAATAATATCCACACCGCAGGACTATTTTAAGAAAAAGAAATTGTATATGGAAAGCTTTATGTTCTTAGCCCATAATAAGTACTAAATAAACAGCTATTGTAATATTTTGTTTAATGTTTTAAAAAATAAGCTTCATTTGAGAAAGACTTGCGCAACTGGCATATATAGGATATGACAATGCCCAGTGCCATGAAGACACCCACAGCTTTAAGTTCTGACATAAATATCCAGTTCCAACTTCCTATAAATTTTTAAGAGACGGCAAATGAAAGAGAGCATTCATTTCGTAGAAGATCACTTTGAAGCCAACTTGATCAGTATATGCTATGGTTTCATAAAAATAACACATACACATGATTAAGTTTCAAGCATCCCTAGTGCATGTACAAAGCAGAACTCTTCAGAAGGCAATTTAGATCAACTTTTCTTAAAGTAGTGTTAAGTGGGAAGACCAAAGGCCCAATGTTCTCTTAGAAAAGAGCAATATTTCTTCCTAATATTTGTTTTTAACATAAGAAATGTAAGAAAAAATATTAAAAACTTTTATAAAATTATCACACAATGTCCATTAGGAAATATTATGCTTCCTAACTAGTCTCCCCATATGCACTTGGTGCCCCCCCACAATTCATTCTCTGTCATTCAGAGGGCTGTGAAACAACAGAGGACTATAACTGAATATATATGAATACATAAAATGCTTACAAATCAATGAGAAAAAAATCTGGTGGAAAAGTAGACAAGAAAATTGAACTGGCATTTCTTGTAAGAAACACATATGGCCAATAAACATGAAAACATGCTTACCTTTTATTAGTAATTAGGGAGTATGAATTAAGATTTTGCTGAAAAAGAATATATATATAACTGAATCACTGTGTGATACACCTGAAACTAACACAACATTTTAAATCAACTATAATTAATAAAAGAAGACTACCATAAGCCACCATCTTACACCCACTAGATTGGCAAAAATTAAGAAGTCTGACAAAATGAAGTGCTGGAGAGGATGTGGACCAATTGTAGGAATGAAAATTGGTACAACCACTTTAGAAAACATGTTCTCACCCAGCAATTACATTCCCAAGGAAACATGTGCTCCAGGAGACACATAGTACCACATCCTAGACATTTATATTAGCATTGACAGCAAAACAAACAGGCAAAAAATAAACCAAAACACTGGAATCAATCCAAATATCCACTGACAGGAAAAACGGATCAGTAAATTGTAGTATATTCCCAGAGGGTAATAATATCTTTGGTAAATATAAAAAAAAACTTGAGCCTCAGCAACACACAACAACCTTGATGAATCTCAGAAACATGATCTTGAGTGAAAAAAAAAAAAAGTCCTAGAAGACAAGTAGTGTGGTATTAAAATTGAGAGGTACTAGCTGCCTCTGCCTCTGGAAGGGGAGGCCAAAACACATAGGTAGATACACGCTATTCTTCAGTTGGCTGGGGGATTCATGGGTCTTCATTATATTGTTATGCTTCATAATTTTAAATGATGTTGTATATATTATTTCATATAAATTCAATATTATATTTAAGCATCATGATGGTTGCTTCCTGCATATCATGTTCTGTGGCTTTTGAATACTGACCCAAACCCATAGCATGGCTTAGGTAAGGACTCATGATCCAACATCTACAAATCTTGAACCATTGTCATCCTTGTTCTCTGAATCAATCTATATCTTCCTCCTGCCACACAGGCCTTTCAGTGTCTCATCATGTCTCCTCTTCCTCAAGGCATTAGCAGATGAGGTTTCCTTCTGCCAGCCATGCTTTCTGTGTACCCCCATCCCCAAGTACTCCCAGCTTTGCTTAGTTAACTCCTACTCAACCTTTAGGTCTGAGCTCAACCATATCAGAGTCATTCTCTCTAACCTTACTAAGCTAGTTCTCATTCAGTCCTCTCAAAATATCCTGCACTTCATTCACCAAGTATTTTAGTTTTATAGCTATTTATATCAGTTTTTGAATGATTTCTATCTCCTTCTACTAGATTATAAGCACCATAATCACAGCGACTGTGCTTTTTTTCCCCTTTTTGGCTGCCCAACAAACAACTCCAACACCTAGTGCAAAACCTGGCACATTAAGTACTCAATAAATACTTTTGAATGAATGTCTAAACCAATGATTCTGAATGAGAGATCACTATCTACCAAAAAAGATTTGTACTGAGTGCCACCTATTTAAGGACTGCAATATATGATATCTATCATATCTTACAACTTGGGCAGATATTTGACATATATTTAATGTTACCTGCATATTAAATGCTTTTAGTGTACAAACTCATTAACTACAGTTTTATGGCTGAAAGAAGGAAGTTATGTTGGAATCCAACAAGCAAAATGTTAGAATACCAAAAAGAAAAAGTAAACAATTCTAACATTCAGTCTGAAAAACTGGAAGGTAAAATATTAATCAATGATTGTGTGATATGGCCTAATGCAAGAGAATACACTAATATGCCGAAAGTCTAGTCTAAGTTCTTCCCTGTCACCATATGTCTAATGAAATAGGATGTTCATACTTTACTGAAAAACACAGAAACCACCTTGATGCTGTACATCACTGCAAGGATCTGACTGAGCAACGTAATTCTTAATATTATGTAAATGTATCACTTTAAAAGATACAAAGTTACTATTTTCTTTTAAAAATATTACGTTTGGGTGTGCCATAATTTATAACAAAAGATAAAATTAATTCTATTTTATCTCATTTTCCCCTCATCAAATGAAAATCATGTTTTTCTTTAGTGTTTTCTTTAGTGACAATAAAAAATTATGTAGGTCTGATGTTGATGATTTCTTGCATCAAATTGTCATGAGATGATATATTTTGCCTACTGTAATATAAGCAAGTATCTTCTCATACCTCCCAACTGTGTTCTATATGTTAACCATAATTTTCAAAGAATTCCACAATGAAAAACTGTGAGACAATGATTTGGAACTAGTAGAATCTAGGAATTCCATAAATGTTCGACAACATTTCAAAGCACCAATACAATTACTACCCAAAGAAAACAAGATCTCAATCCAAACCAACCTAAAGATGCCTGAGTTGATTAAAAGACAAAGTGTCAAACGCCTACCTTAGGAAGAGGCTTTTGCAGAAAGTCTTTGACTAGGCTTATTACAGTCTCCTGAACACTATTTTGAAAGTCATTTTGATTCCCTCTGGCATACACCATGGCAGATATTTCACTACTTTACACATCCTCAACTGTAACTGGAATCCAGGGCACTAAGAAAGTAACACTTTATGTCTAATAATATGCAAAGCACGTTTGCTGTTATGTAAGTAGAGCTGCTTGGTAGTGCTGGGGTGAAAGGTATCTGCATTATAAACATTTTCACAGGCTTGTGAATCACCTGTCTAGTTAGCTTTGGAAAGGAACAAAACAACATTCTCAGACTGAAAAGAAAACACAATCTTGAAAAAATTTGATTTGAGGGAAACAAGCTACTTTCAATTAGTAAGTTAAAGAATACAGGAAAAAGAAGAATTTCAGTGAACTACAGGTTGCTAATTTCATACTCCCAAACTGGGTAATAATAAGTTGATGACTCTCCCTCTCTTCTTTATTTCTGTGTATGTGTGTGTGCGTGAGTGTGTGTAATATATCATTTTTATACTCCTGGAGATTAATATGTGTAAAAAGGTATTTATCAAATCTTTGAGGTATGAAAAGTCTTGCTTTCTCTTGTGGGTATTGGTAGCATAGATGATTGGAGCCCCTCCCCCCAAAAAAGTGCACTAGCACATCTCCTATTACATTTCAATGATTCTAACAAAATTCTAAAATTTTTCCCAAATTTTAACATTCCTGAATCACAGGTCACCCTAAAATTAATGGTTTATCATAGCTCAACTGGCAACATTCTTTTCTTTTTTTCCAGTGATACAACTGATGGCGTATTAGAACTGATGAGATGTATATCACATTGAATGAAAAAATAAGAATATCGGGGCTTCCCTGGTGGCACAGTGGTTGAGAGTCCGCCTGCCGATGCAGGGGACACGGGTTCGTGCCCCGGTCCGGGAATATCCCACATGCCGCAGAGCGGCTGGGCCTGTGAGCCACGGCTGCTGAGCCTGGGCATCCGGAGCCTGTGCTCCGCAACGGGAGAGGCCACAGCAGTGAGAGGCCCACGTACCGCAAAAAAAAAAAAAGAATACCTTTTAATCTGGCATTGGAACTCAACAAAGCTTCACAGTATCTGGTACTACCATCACACCCATTTTTCACATAAAGCAAGATGAAATTATACCAGAGATTTAAATAAACGATTCGTCTTTAGTGTTTTCCCTTTTTTACTGCTACATGTTGTATATAATACTTCAGTTCACCACTGTCTTACGTTTTGATGTCACATGCTCTGAACTGGGCCTACATTAAAATCAGTAAACAAAATGACAATATTGACAGAGACAAGAGGTATATTTTACTTACAAATGAAGAGCCATGGAAAAGTAAATAAATAAGAGAGATGCGTTTAACTAATTTATGAAGCATAGACAATATGAAATTGCTGTCCTTTAAAATATTCACCCCTAGATACCACTTTACCCCCACTAGGATGGCTAAAATAAAAAAGACAGACAATAACGACACTGTTAATGTGGAAAAATTGGGACTCTTATACATTGATGACCATAGTGCTATCATTCTGGAAAACTGTTTTGCGGTTCCTAAAAATTAAACATAGAGTTTGCATATGACCCCTTTTGCATAGGGATATGCAAAAGAAAAATAAAAACATACGTGCATACAAACACTTGTACATGAATGTTAATAACAGCATTATTCATAATAGCTAAAAAGTTGGAACAACCCAAATGTCCATCAGTGATAAATGGATAGACAAAATGTGATCTATCCATATGATGGAATATTACTTGGCAATAAAAAGGGAATGAAGTACTGATACAAGTTACAACATGGACGAGCCTTGAAAACATTATGCTGAGTCAAAGGAGGCAGTTATATAAGACCACATACATTATGATTGCATTTATATGAAACATCTAGAAGAGGTAAATCCATTGAGACAGAAAGTAGATTAGTGGTTGACAGGAGGTGGGGGGAGGGAATGGAGAGTGACTGCTAATGGGCATGAGGTTTCTTTTGTGGGTAATGAAAATGTTCTAAAATTAGACAGTGGGTGTTGTTTGCAAATCTGTGAATATGCTAAAAACCACTGAACTGTATACTTCAGCAGGGTGAATTTTAGGATGTGTGACTATTTCAATAAAGCTGTTAAAAAAATAAAATATATCCATTAGATTACAGAAATTCACTCTTTAAATGATTTTTAAATCCACATCTTAAAGAAAATAATGTCGGTTCTGTCCAACTTTTTGCTAAGCTGCTGAGCCATTACTGCTATTTGCCACAAAGTTCTCGCATTTAAGTGCATCTGTATGACAGATGTATTATAATGGCGCATGTTTTGAATGTTACATCTGTTAGTAAAATGTAGAGCGGCTCAAACTGCTAATTAAATATAAAACTGTATGTGTCAATTAGGAGCCAATTTCTTTTCAAAACTGTCTAATGTATAAGGCACAATAAATTGAACTAGAAACTAAGACTGTTTGTGTCTTGACCTGTGTGGGAAGGCAGTCCAGTGCACTGAATACAGGCTGGACAGTTTCCATGGATACCTCACACTACTTGAGGTGGAGAAAATAAAATTTATAAACAACCTCAAGAAAATTATGCTTCACAAAATCTATTAGTTTAAAAAAATACTAATTTTCCTGAAGAAAGATGCTAGAATTTGTTTTGTTGATAAGTGGATAAGGTTTTTTTTGGGGGGGTGAGGGGGGGCAAGGTTTTTAAAAGGATAGTTTTTAAGTTGCATTAGAATTCATAGTAGTGGGAGAGCCATATTCAAAAGGCATCTATCACCAAAAGGTTTACAGCAAACCTCTAGAGTTTTAAAGATATTTAGCTTTTACAGAAACCAAATATATCGAATTATTCCAGCTGAGTTTAGTTAATCTGGCCACTGCGTACTAATATGCTGATCTTTCCAAGTAAATGTACACTGTGATTACAACCAGGTTATTACCCCACCCACCATCCTTTTGTTCCTTCCCATGGAATATGACTACACACTTTCCAGATGTAGCCTGAAAGCCACAATGTTATTCAACAACCATTGCAGAATTAAACAAAACAAAGCATGAGAAGAACACATGTAGCTTTCATAAGAAAAGGAGACGTTCCCCACTCCACTGTGCTGAGAAGACCTGACCATACACCTCTTTGTTCACACCTTTAAAGGTTAGAGAAGAAGAATGAGAAAGTCATAGCATCAGCTTTTTCCATGTCCCCAGATCACTTTCCCTATTAGGCAACCAAGTCAGGATTCATTCCCAGAACTCAAGAGAGAACCAGCGTGCATGAAAATATGGTTGTTTTCCTTGGACCACTTAGTCCTGTCATTACGTGAGATCCAGCATGAGTGAGGGAAAAGAACACAAACTGTTTTAATAAAGGAGACAAACGAATCAGTAAATTTTAATCAAATTAAACCAATATTTGATATATATCAGGACAATTTCACAAATATCTCATTCGATGCTGACAGCAAACTGACATAACACCTCACTTAGCAGCAAGAGTCAACTCACTGCATATGCTTGTCCCAAATATTTTTGGAAAGTATGCATTTGTTTTAATTTTATGTTAAAATAGAGACATTTTGAAAAATTAGAAAACATTCACTAAAAATGTTGGGGGCAGAAGTTGATAGTGAAAGAACACAAAAACTAACTCTACCCAGAAAAATGCTCATATTAAATAGAACTCGGCTCGAATCAAGTTTTCTTGACTGTTGCCAACTCTCTTCCCCTATTTCTTGTTCTCTATCATCTTGATTCCCCCCAATTCTTCCTGTTTTCTCAGTTTCCTTTCACCTGAGCTGTAACCAGTTCCTTCCTTGCAGTCCCTTTTGCTTCTGGGTGTCTAATTTTTTTAAAGGGAGGCGAGATCTGTACCAGTATTGTCCCATCCAAGGTGCAGCAGCCTTTGAATCTGTTGTTCCCTCCACCCTGTGCTATTCCACTGCTCCTACCGCCTTCATCAACACCTTGTCATCCTTCTGGTCTCAGCTTAAATGTCACTTTCTTGGAAACACCATTTTCTGGATACCCCTCCCCTCGCCAAACTTGTATCCTCCAGTTACACACTCTTACAGCACTTGGGGCTTTTCCCTCAGAGTCATTAAGTAAAGAAAAAAAATTAATTAATCCCTGCCCAACTATTTCGTTGGTACCTGACTTTCTCACTAAACTCTAAACTCTGAGGATGTAACAGAGATTGTTCATCAACGTATCTTCAGGGGTTAGCAGACATTCAGTAATTTTTTTGTAAGTATATACTGTATATATATATATATATATATATATAAACTGCTCTATATTTTTTTGTTAGTATTGCCATGATGCTAACATTTCAGCCCTTTGAAAAAACAATATTAGTTTAGTTGTTTCTTTTGGAAAGCATGGAACGTCTTAAAAACATCCAGTGTTAAACACACCAGCAGCTATCCCTGCCCTGTGAGTCTGACATTACCAACCAAGAGAGGAAAAGACAAACTCTCTGGTTTACTGCTGGCAGAGGAAGAGGCTGGCCCGCTTTTCACCAATCCTCTCCCTTTTCCTCTGGACACACAACTCGATTACATTGCCCAGCCTTCCTCTCAGTCTGGTGGGGTCACGTGACTGAGTCTGAGCCCACTGAAGGGGAACAGAAGGGACAGGGATCCGGCCCATGTGGGAATCTTGCATCCTCTCCTCTACTGTAGCCTGAGGCAAAAAGGCACAGCCACCTAGGAAGATGCAGAGCCCGGAGAAGGAATGAACCTAGGGCTCTGGATTGCTGGGAAGCTGCCTGGCCAGGACACTCACCTTAGGATTCTAACTTTTCATTATGCGAAAACAGAAGCAAACTTTTATTACACTAAGCTACGGAGGTTTTCGGGTTTATCTGTTCATTAGCTAGTGCTACCTTCAACAACATAGGCCAGTGTGGGTTGGCCTAAATGGAGAGCTGCTGGTCTGGTTCCTGGCAGCTCCAGCTGTGACTCTTCCTATGGTTATTTTGTCCAGACCCACCTCTGTCTGGAGAAACTCTGAGCACAAGCTAGTCATGAAGCTGCCATGAAAAGGCATCTGGGAATAAAATTTCATCCACACGAGAGCATTTACAGGTTTTCCTTAGCTTACCACAGCATTCCCTCTTTCCAGCATCTTTGCCTTCTCTCTTATCCAATTTTTCCATTGTCTCCAACTCCCCATTACTACGATTCATACACACACTCTCTCTTTCTTTGTCTCTCTCTCTCTTTCCCATGTGGCTGACCCTGAATACAGGGAAACACAGAAGGAAGATCAAGTGACTGCAGGCCGCACGCCTATCATCAACTGTTTCAAACTCTCTACCATTCAGCTGTGTTTCCACCAACTTTGTCATTTGTCTGTTTTCATTTGTCTCGTCTTTGAACCTCTGAAAACATATCCCTTCCACAGTGATAACTTAAGGCTTAATAAGCCTCTGAAAGTATTAGAAATCCCTCAGTTAAATACGCATTCCAAGAACAATATGATACTTGCAAACAATATGAAGCAAGATTTATTTTTATTTTTTATTATTTTACCAACTATGGAAGAAGTATGAGCTAAATTTCTTAGCATAATCAGTTCTCATGTAGAAACTTCCAGTTAACTTCATTTTTTAAAAAGAGAGATAGGAAAAAAGCAAGAGTGAGGGAACGGAAATAGGGACAAATGAATTGATGAATGGAATTCAACCAGCTGGAATTCGTATCAATTAGTTTGATACACAAAGAATAAAGTGATTATTGCTATTTCTTCTAATGAAGTCCAAAAAAATGATTTACAGGAATATTTTCTACAGTCATGATGTTTCTGGGGTTGAAATAAATCCATACAAAAAGATATTCTTCTGTACGGGATCAATCAAGTTCCAGCCTGGCTAGAAGTGATGATAATTATTGGAAAGTAAATTGTTACGTTTTTGTCTGATTGCCTGTTACCTTGGCACATGGTATTATTTCCAATTCTGTCTGTAAATAATAGTACATCAAGCCACCTTGGGTGACTTATATAACCAGCTACCATCACTTGAAAATTGTCAGCTCCAGTAACTTGCTACTGCATGTGTAGTTACACTGTTGGAACACTGATTTCAGTCCATTTATTTTCTGTTGTGGAGAACTGTATTTTACAAGGGAAATTAATTCTAAAGCTTCACCTTTAATCTTAATTCAAGCCATTTAAGTTTGGTAACTAACAACAACCAAAAAGGAAAAAGACTTAATGAACAGCTGACCTTAATTTTTCTTATTTTAATTTATCAATTAAAACTTGCCTTTAAACTATGACTACTCTTCAGACAAAACGTAATTATCCACTGCTGTTTGTATTTATAACAACAGACTAAAAAAATTATCCTTCAAACAGAACAGAATCTGGGTTATTTTGCATCAACTAAAAGTTAGACAGTAGAAAATTATTCTCCTAAACTCTGGGCAGTTTAACAAACACACCAAGTAATTTCTACCTCAGTACTCACTAACATATATTGCACTATCAAAAAAAAAAGACACCTAAAAAACGGTGAAAAACAGGGTCCATAAAATCTTACTCAAATTGGGCCAATTTGGTCCAGTAGCAGCAAAGAGAAGAAGAAAAAGAGCCTACAGATTAAAAAAAGAGAAACTCTAGGGGAAAAGAACCACACAAAAAAACCAGAAGCTTCTTATCATTTATTAATGAAAATAATTTTCCTGGACTATCAAAATGCTAGTACCAAGTTCCAGTACTAAAAGATCTTTTTAAGGAAATGAAAGTCAAGAAAAAGAAAAGCAGCACTTCTCTCATTATCTACAGTGACTTTCTGGGGGCAGTCTGAACATTATTTTGAACAGCACCTGTTTTAAGTACTATATTACCTGGGTAAACCATCAAAGTCCAATAGTAAAATGCTATTCTTTAAAAGCACATAGACTTCCAGTACGTGTTGTACTAATTAATTTAACATCATTATACTTCTGTGGAAATCAACAAAAACAACAATGAATAAAATGAAATCCTGAAAACTCCATTTTCAGCAAAAGGAAGAGACAGATATAATCCAAAGACTATAAAGGACATAGAAAGGCTGTCCATATCAGCTGCTGTCTCGCAGAAGCCATGCATGGTAAAGTGTCAGGAAGAAGCATTAAGAGTGGTAAGATGGCCCTGCAGCAGAGCCAAAAAGGGAAGGCAAAAATATACCCCCTGAAATTATGAACCACCTCCCCCGCCCCCCGCCCCAAATACAAAAGCTACATTCCATGTTGCATCACTAGATGTCAGGATGAGAGTGAGGAAAAGCAATGTGAGAGGTGCAGAGTAACTAGAGTCGCCATATTTATAGGATCATTGTCTTTGTGGTGGCAAAAAAGGAAAGTGCTTTTGGACCTTTAACACCTCCTGTAAAGCACTTGGTTGTATCAACAGAAAGAATATATAAAAAGGGACATGAAAGGATAGAAAAGGTGAAATGCAGCAGCAAAACTTATCAATAAATGTCACTCTTATGAATTATACATGCAAATTAAAACTGTTACCAAAATATTTCAATATGCATTTTTTTAAAGTTATGATGAAATCACCTCTATAAAAGAACACAGCAGAGCAAAAAGATAAGAATTCAGAAAAGAGATTGTGGAAAAGACAGTAGGAGATGAAACTAAGAAAATATTTCTTCAGAAATGAATAAATAATTGGAAGGAACACTACAGGAAACAGACACAGAAGACAGATATACGAAAAACAAATAAAATGGACATTAAGTAATTTCTTCAAAAGTTAAAAGAGAAAGTGAAAAAAAAGAAGATAGGGAATGAAAACAATGTACACATAATTGGAGGTATGAGGAAGAAAACCAAAGAAATGGAAGAGAGCAAATACTTAAAAAGATATAACATAATAGAATTTTCCTAAATGCAAAGAAAAATTTAAGAGTATATCATTGATAACAAACAAGAAAACTAGGGATTAGTTTTAAAAATCTGAAAACAAGATCCCCTGCATCTGGTAAATAATAAACTCTCCTTAAACTTTTGGGCCAGAGAGAAAATTCCAACTAAATTGCAGAATTTCTAGACAACAACAATGAATAAATTCCTATACAGAGACAGATACTATAGGATATAAGAAAAGCAGTGCCAAGAGAAAACTCCATAGCCCTAAACATTTGCAGCAATAAAAGTAGATTAAATGTCATACACAAAAATAAAAAAGAGCAAAAATTTAAGCCAGATAAAATTTTAAATATAGAAGTACAATGTAATGAGTTAGAAAAGTAAATAGCACTAATAAATAAATTTTTTAAAACTTTCCCTTTGGGAAAAAATGAGAAAGATTAACCATCTGACATAGTAAAGAAAGGAAAAAAATGCTAAAACACTAAGTAATACACTGCAAAGGAGAAATAACCAAACAGAAAAATATTAAATGATCATAAGACTTTCTACGATCAATATAGTTTTTCATCTCCATATAAAATTTTCTTCAAAATCTGAATAAAATAAATAACTTTCTAGTAAAATATAATTCAACAAAGTTGAACCAAAATGAAACAAAAAAAAACTAAAGGTCCATTTCCAACGAAGAAATACAGAAAACTGTCAAAGAGCTAAATACCCAAAAAGCACCAACCCCAGATAGTTTCAAAGGGAAACTCTACCAAACATTAAAGAGATCATTCCAATGCTATCTGTTTCTGGAGAGGAAAACAAGAACGACTTCCAAATTCTTCTTATGAAAGAGTAAAACTGATATAAAAACCCAAGGAATAGTGATGGATAATAACAAATACCTATAATCTTTTTTTGCGGTGCGCGGGCCTCTCACTGCTGTGGCCTCTCCCGTTGCAGAGCATAGGCTCCGGATGCGCAGGCTCAGTGGCCATGGCTCACAGGCCCAGCCGCTCCGCGGCATGTGGGATCTTCCCGGACCGGGGCACGAACCCATGTCCCCTGCATCGGCAGGTGGACTCTCAACCACTGCGCCACCAGGGAAGCCCCCTATAATCTTTTTATAAGTATCATTGTGTGTGTGTGTGTGTGTCTGTGTCTGTTAACAATTCTATGACCCAGTGGATTCTGTTCCAGGAATACAAAGATGGCTCAATATTAGAAATATTAAGAAATCTATTAACAACATAGGAAGTTAAAGGAAATATATCCAATATATTAAGAACAAAAAGAAAAGTCACATGGTTGGTCATGCCCTATAGATGCTGAAAAGTCATTTAACAAAGTTCAACATCATTTCTGATTTTAAAAAATAAGCTCAATAAATGGATAATTCCTTTAACAAAGTAAAATATTTATCATATCCCCAAATCCAACATCATGCTTAATGGGAAATATTAGAAGTATTCCCAATAAAGCCGGAAAGAGACAAAGATGTTCACTATTACCATCAATATTTAACACGGTGCTGAACGTACCAAAACAATTAGCAGAGAGAAATGATTTTAGAGATAGAAAGAAAATTTGGAAACTATCAGTATTTGCAGATGATGTCATTTGATCCTGAGAACACCGAAGAGAATAAAATTTGAAACTACTGAAAAGAGAGAATTCATTAAGGTAATGAGATATTAAAACATGATGAAGCCCTTTATGTATGAATACAGCAAAATAAACAGATATACTGTTAAGTAAAAAGACCAAGATACCAAAAAGTGGTATGAGAAGTAATATGATAACAAAGATAAGAATATGTACTTGTGGGCTTCCCTGCTGGCGCAGTGGTTGAGAGTCCGCCTGCCGATGCAGGGGACATGGGTTCGTGCCCTGGTCTGGGAGGATCCCACGTGCCGCAAAGCGGCTGGGCCAGTGAGCCATGGCCGCAGAGCCTGTGCTCCGCAACGGGAGGGACCACGGCAGTGAGAGGGCCACGTACCGCAAAAAAAAAAAAAAAATAGAATATGTACTTGTGACAAAGGATTAACCTCCAAAATATACAAGCAGCTCATGCAGCTCAATAACAAAAAAACAAACAACCCAATCCAAAAATGGGCAGAAGACCTAAATAGACATTTCTCCAAAGAAGATATACAGATTGCCAACAAACACAAGAAAGAATGCTCAATATCATTACTCATTAGAGAAATGCAAATCAAAACTACAATGAGGTATCACCTCACACTGGTCAGAATGGCCATCATCAAAAAATCTACAAACAATAAATGCTGGAGAGGGTGTGGAGAAAAGGGAACCCTCTTGCACTGTTGGTGGGAATGTTAATTGATACAGCCACTGAACAGTATGGAGGTTCCTTAAAAAACTAAAAATAGAACTACCATATGACTCAGCAATCCCACTACTGGGGATATACCCTGAGAAAACCATAATTCAAAAAGAGTCATGTACCAAAATGTTCATTACAGCTCTACTTACAATAGCCAGGACATGGAAGCAACCTAAGTGTCCACAGACAGATGAATGGGTAAAGAAGATGTGGCACATATATACTCCGCCAGAAAAAGACACGAAATTCAGTTATCTGTAGTGAGGCGGATGGACCTAGAGTCTGTCACACAGAGTGAAGTAAGTCAGAAAGAGAAAAGCAAATACCGTATGCTAACACATATATATAGAATCTAAAAAAAAAAAAAATGTTCATGAAGAACCTAGGGGCAAGACGGGAATAAAGACACAGAGCTACTAGAGAATGGACTTGGGGATACAGGGAGGGGGAAGGGTAAACTGGGACAAAGTGAGAGAGTGGCATGGACATATATACACTACCAAATGTAAAATAGATAGCTAGTGGGAAGCAGCCACATAGCACAGGGAGATCAGCTTGGTGCTTTGTGACCACCTAGAAGGGTGGGATAGGGAGGGTGGGAAGGAGGGAGATGCAAGAGGGAAGAGATATGGGGACATATGTATATGTATAACTGATTCACTTTGTTATAAAGCAGAAACTAACACACCATTATAAAGCAATTATACTCCAATAAAGATGTTTAAAAAAAAAAGAATATGTACTTGTATACCACCTGCTATCACTTATATGTGGAATCTAAAATATGACATAAATGAACCTATGTATGAAACAGAAACAAAATCACGGACATAGAGAACAGACTGGTTGTTGCCAAGGGGGAGGGGGTTGGGGGAGAGATGGTGTGGAAGTTTGGGGTTAGCGGATGTAAACTATTATATAGAGAATGGATAAACAACAAGGTCCTACTGTATAGCACAGGGAACTATCTTCAATATCCTATGATAAACCATAATAGAATAGAATATTCTTAAAAAAAGGAATGTATACACACACACACACACACACACACATATATAAACTGAATCATTGGTGCACAGCAGTAACTAACACAACATTGTAAATCAACTATACTTCAGTAAAAATTAAAGAATTTTGTATTTGCTTATGAACGCATAAAGAAACTCTGAAAGGGTACGTAAGAAACGAACAACAGTGATTATCTAGTTGGAGGTAGATGGGAGGGCAGGAACAGGATACAAGGGGTGTGAAGGTGAGAGCGAAATCATTCTCTCTATATTTTTGTACCACGTGGTATATTACCTGTTCAAAAATTAAATTTCCAATAATTTTTTTTTTTTTTGGTACGCGGGCCTCTCACTGTTGTGGCCTCTCCCGTTGCGGAGCACAGGCTCCGGACGCGCAGGCTCAGCGGCCATGGCTCACGGGCCCAGCCGCTCCGCGGCACGTAGGATCCTCCCAGACCGGGGCACGAACCCGTGTACCCTGCATCGGCAGGCGGACTCTCAGCCACTGCACCACCAGGGAAGCCCTCAAATAATTTTTAATTGAGAGCGTTTTCTTAAGTTACTTAAAGTCGAGCACGCCGGTTTTTAAGCTGCTGCTTCTCAGCTCCAAACTGTCCCTTGAGGTGCGGGTGCTAGGATTTTTATAAATCTCTTTTCTGCTTTGCTGGCTGGATCAAATGAGGATCTGCCAGTAGGAGGCAGGAGAGGGAGAGAGTGCAGGGCTGAAGGAAGAGGCTTGTTCTTTCCTGTCGGCTTCCTGCAGGCTTCCGGTGGACTTCCTGGTTCTACTTCTTGTTCTTGGGAGTGGCTTTCAAGCCACACATTATTCTGGCAGGGGTGATTTCTGTCCGTAGCTACACCTAACCCAGCGTGTAGCTTTTCCATCATGCCTTTCCCCCAAACATATCTGCTCCTGGCCTTTGCCACATGCCTCAGAAGTCTGATCCAGCCATACCAGTCCCCTCTGCTAAGTTTTTAAGTGTTAGTGATTCTAATCTCTTCCCTTTGCTCCAGCCCTAGGGGTGACAGCTGCTTCTTGAAGTTCCTTTCTGTATCACACTTTAGTGTTTCTCTTTTAGCCTTTCTTCAATTCCTAATTAGCAATTCTTTATTTTAAACAATCTGTTAAAATAACTTGTGTCTTTTGCTTTTTGCTGACTGAAACCTGATTAATACACCAAGCAAATCTTTTAAAAAAAATTTTTAAGCACATACTACCTATGAATTTGCTTAGATATTTGTGGGAATGGATCTTGTATAGGCTGATATAACTTTGAAAAACTATACAGAACAAGTCAGGAACTGGGGAGAAGTCATTTATGAAAGAAATATAATTTCTTTTTAGAGTACCTGAATAAATTATTTCCTGAACTAAACATCATCACATTAATATAACAATATGAGTCACTGTAAAAGACAGTACACTAGAGACCCAGATTCTGCCCTTAAGTAGCTTCCTTTCTATGGTATAAATCCTCAAAAAGAGACTCCACCTAACCAGCCTGCATAAGGCTGATTTCATTTATTTTATTACCTGAAGACATTTTTGCGAGACGGTGCATTTTCAACAGTTACGAAAAACTGAAAATATATGGTTCATTTGTAAAGGAAAGTTTATTTGCTCAAGACTGAAGTTCAGAAAATCATATCACACTTTATTATTTACTTTCATAAGTACAACACATGAAAAATTATTTCTATTTATAATGTAATGCTAGTATTATGTAAATACTAAAATGTAAGTAAAAAAATGCCTAAATAGCTGCCAATCATGTACTTGGCAAATGCGTTATGACAGCTGAACTACTAAGAATGTGTTTCTAGAAAGTATATGTTCTGCAAAGTTGTCTGTACCCTGACTATTAACTTAGAACTGTCAAAAGTTTTCAGATTCGTTGCAGGCATTCAGAGCCCCTTTCCAAGTCTATCCAAAGCCCAAGCCATGATGCTTGGTCATGAAGCATGTAGGTTCACAGGCTTAATTTGGCCTTTGCAAACATCTCCCTTTAAAACAAACATTTGTGGTACAAAACAAGATGATCTTTGCAAAAAGATAGGGTGGGGCCGTGGGGTGGGCTTAAGGTGGGGAATGAGATGAAGAAAGGAAAGATGCTCATGGAGTCCCGGCCCCAGGAGTGATGGATCACACATCTTCTTTTAAAGATGGAAACAAGAAAGGGAAAAAAAAGAATCATGGTAGGGTAAGGGATGCGCTAGTCCCTTTTTATTGTTTTGCAAAGATGCAGCAGCAAGTTACATCCACTGATGATAACGAGCCATCCCTCCAACACCAACACATTAAACCAACTCTGAATTCCCTCGTTAACAAAGTTACACCAGCTAGCATCAATTTAAGACCTGGAGGCTAGCTGGCCTTTTAATAGCAGATGCCATTCATTGAATTACGTTTCTCACTGTATTCTTTTGAATATTATAACATACTACTACGTTAGCCACAGAATAATTTAGGTCCATTTTGGAAAGATACATTTTCTATTAAAATTTTACCAAGAAACAAAAAAAGAATGAACTATGTTTTTACAATTTGGTCTGAATATATATATACATATATAAATACACACACATATCAGAAGGATGAACAGAAAAAAGTATTTTTGAGTAGAGCATAAATAGAGATGTTCTACTGCTATCTCTATAGCTCAGAAGCTACCAACTCTTATCTTGCATCAGAATCACCTGGGAAAAGCTATTTTAAAATGACAGAATCCCAGACCTTCACTCTAGGCATAATAAAATAGAAATTTCCTTGAAATATGGGCCAGCCTGGCACCAGTCCATGGAACAGCATTTGGGGACCATTAATACACAGAGGGATGAGAATGCTTACGAGCTGTTTTGGAAACCCTATGCAGTCACTCCTTGCGGTGTCACCCGGGGCAGTTCATTGTACCTCTGTATGCATCGATTTTCCCTTTAGTTAAAAACAATAGTAATAATACCTACTGCAGACAGCTAGAAAAATTAAACCAGTGAGAAAAACCTATGCATGTTAAATCTCACAAAATTTAGATAATCTATCAAAAAAGAAAAATTGTTAAAATCTGGGTTTTACTACGACATGTTAGAAAACAACCTATGCGTGAATATCCACTTACACTAAAGGCAGGATATAAGGTTACACTGAGCAAATTCGTGTCCTAAGGATTTCAAAGGATAGGAAAGAAATACAAGCCTTTTTCAATAGGGAAAAAACTACGACAACAGTGGTGGTTTTGCTGCAGTTCAAGACGACCTTACCTTAAATCACAAAGGAACTGTACTCTTTTTTTTTTTTTTTTTTTTTTTTTGGTGGTCTCTCCTGTTGCGGAGCACAGGCTCTGGACGTGCAGGCTCAGCGGCCATGACCCACGGACCCAGCCGCTCCGCGGCATGTGGGATCCTCCCAGACCAAGGCACGAACCCGTGTCCCCTGCATCGGTAGGCGGACTCTCAACCACTGCGCTACCAGGGAAGCCCAAGAACCATACTCTTATTCCCTGTTGATATAACAAAACGGAAGCTCTCTGCATAGCGTTTCAGCACCATAGGTTTCAATTCAGTGTCCCAAACAATTCTAATGAACTTTAACTTTTCACCAGGGGTTTTGGTTGACACCTTAAATCCCATTTGGAGGAAAATGGGGGTATAAGAACCTGGGAAAGTCAAGCTCACATCACTGATTTTTGTGATTTCCCAGTGGCCCTTTAAGTCCTTAGTATGATAATAATCCTCAACTTTATTCCAAGTTTTCAATTTCTTAACATCTACTGTTATCTTCCCTCCTCCATCCCAGATCTTCTTTTGTGAAAAGATATCAAGAAGTTTCAGCCAAACAATATGGGGTTAATTTCAGATGGCTCCCAACTTCTTAAACTGGTCAGCTACAATTTCACAAAGAAAGTAAACTTGCTCAGTATAAAAAGGTCCTGGAACTCACAATTAAAAATTTTTTCCAATGAAAGTTCCTTCCCCCAACCAAATTATCACTCTATCAATTTCTTTATTCTCATTCACAGATCATGGCATTAAAAAATAAAAATAAAAAACACCACATAGGCAGCTTTTAGGCAGATCCCCCAAAACAACGGCAAAATCTATTTTTTAAAAAGAAAATCTATGGCTAAGTATCTGTAAGAAAAATTTTTTTTTCTAGTCTTGAGGGTTGGGTTTTTTCCCCCCATTATTTATCCAGGTTACATAATGCTTAAATTCTGCTCTTCTGTGGCACAATGATACATACATATATATATATATATATATATATATATATATATATATAATGCAACTATCCTTGCTGGAATTATAATGGCAGTTTCTCAATTTATGTGGGGTTAATCTACCCATTTGCTTTCTAGTGGAGAGCAGTAAAAGCTTATCTCATGCAGACTCACGGATCATTCAAAGCAATCTAATTGAATTTCAAGGCCAAGAGCATTGCACAACACGTGATGTGTCTCCAGTGGAGCACAGTGCCAGACACTGCAGGCGTTACATAATCCCGTGCTGTCGCTGGCAGAGGATGCCTTCCTAGCCGCCTCGTGGCTTGGCAGTCCGTGTCTCCTCCAATCATGCCCTGCAGCTTTAATCTGCACAGGCTGTTCACATGGACAGTCACATGTTTTGAGACTTTCATAGCAGTTAATAAAACAGGGACCATTTCCCTACTGGTAGAAACAGTTCATTAAAACCAGTCACACAGCACGTAAGATTAAGGATAGGAAAGAAGACACATACAACACTGCAGCTTCTAAGCAAGCGAGAGAAAATATCAAATATTCCACTTTTCATATAATTAAGTGTGAATAATAATAAGTGTGAAATAATAATAGTCTCTGGCCACGGTTTCTGCTAATATTTGGTCTTTGACCCTGGTTCCCGACAAGAAGCTCCTAAAATCCTTGTAATTTCCTGAGTAATAGGAGTGTCTGACACAGAGCTCCTAAATCCCTTGGAACTGCCTGGGTGACAGGAGCATCCTTTGTTCTAAGGTAACTCTTGGTGGGCTCCTGGTTGGGGGCTGGTCACCAGAAAGACCAAGTTGCGATCAGAAGTCTGGAACTTTCAGCCCTGACCCGCATTCTCCAGAGAGGGGAGAGGGGCTGGAAATGGAGTTAACAATCAATCATGCCTACATGATGAAGCTTCCATAAAAATCCCTAAAGTACGGTGTTGAGGGAGCTTCCGGGTTGGTGAACTCGTGGAGGTTCTGGGAGAGGCCAGGGAAGCACCACACCCCTTCCCACATATTTGTCCTACACATCTCTTCCATCTGGCTGTTTCTGAGTTGTATCCTTTTATAATAAATTTGTAATTCAGTAAGTAAACTGTTTTTCCTGAGTTCTGTGAGCCACTCTAGCAAATTATCAAACCTGAGGAGAGGGTCATGGGAATCTCGGATTTATAGCCGGTCAGTCAGAAGCACAGGTAAGAACCTGGACTTTACTTTGGCGTCTGAAGAAGGAAAGCAGTCTTGTGGGACTGAGTCCTTAACCTGTGGAATCTGATGCTGCCTCTAGGTAAACAGTAGTCTTGTCTCTGGTAGTCAGAATTGAATTAAACTGTAAGACACCTAGCTGGTGGTGGAAAATTAGTCAATGGGGGGAGGGAGGGAGGGACTTATACATTTAGTGTCCAGAAATGAAGTAAGAGAGTAAAGGAAAATATAGTCGGCCCTTATCTGCAGGTTCTGCATCTGTGAGTTCAACCAACCTAAGATCGAAAATACCTGGGGAAAAAAGATTCCAGAAAGTTCCAAAAGGCAACACTTAAATTTGCCACAGGCTGGCAACTATTCACATAGCATTTACATTATATTTACAACTAGCTGCATAGAGTATAACCAATTGTCAAACATGAGCTGGTTATTCCTGAAAATGAGCTACCCATATTCAGTTTTCAAATTTTTAAAACATATCTATGTACAAGATCCTGAACCCAGGCACATGGTGATGTCCGCAGATTTTTTTTTTTTAACAAAAGAGATCAGTTTAGTCTATAGCAGGGCTATCTAACAACTTTCTGTGATGGTGGAAATGTTAGATGGAGAGGAAAAAAAAATGAAAACAAAGGAAACAGGAAAATGAAAACAAAGTACACAAACCATATTTTTTCTGGTTCCCAGATGTGTCTATAGCTCCACCAAATATTAAAATATTATTGAAATAAGTAATGTAATACCACAGTAGCTAAAATTAAGTGGACTATCAATTGTTAAAAAGTGTCACAAAACAACAGAACTGTGAATAAAATGTGACTATGTTACTGTAACTAGATTTAGAAAAAATTTGTTGATTTCATGTGACCTGAATAAATATTTATAACTATGAAGTGAGAACTCAAAAGATATATGGGATAAAATAAAACAGTAATTTATTTTATATAATTTAAAGCTCTACGTTTGACAAATTCTCAAAGTGGGATAAATCATTTGTGAGATGCTGACACCTACTGATGAGTTGTGACATTGCAGCCCAGCTTTATAGGTTCTTGGTTCCATTTATCGCCTTAGCGAAGAGACAGAAAGAGGAAATTTCAAGATTTCAGTGCAAAATACGAGTATCACTACCATGAGGAGAGTATGTACATGGAGGAGAAGGAATGGTAAAGAAGAGACATTCATGTTCCTGCCGAGCTTTCCAGTCCTTTCTAATCCTAAAGCTTCCAAAGTCCAAGTCTTCAAGCTCTTCATTGCATGATAACTCCCTTTGAAGAGTTTTTATTTGGCGATTTATGATAGACATATACATTCCATCCTTTTCTAGTTGAAAGAGTCATAGAAATACATTTCATAAGCTCTCAGATAGACAACTACAATCCTCTCCTACATGACTTCTCTGCCTACAGCATTTCTCACCAATGATATCACTGCAGGGTTAACTTTAATAGAGTCACTCCCTGATCAAAAATATTCTTTCAGTAGCTGCAAGTTGATTGACTGCAAAGTGAATTCTATTCCCACAGCTTTAGCTTTAAGACCTTCTATAAGTTAGTTTTACTTTCCAATTTATATCCAAGTACAATTAAAATAAAACTGCACCATATAAACAGTATTACTCCCAAAAAGAACAGTGCTCTGCATAATTTGTTCACAAACCACATCCTGAACTATTTTGCACTTTCCTCACACTCTCACTCAAGCTGGAATGCCCCTCTCTTTCTGAACTCTGCTTATATGAGCTGCATTCTTTTTTTTTTTTAAACATCTTTATTGCAGTATAGTTGCTTTACAATGGTGTGTTAGTTTCTGCTTTGTAACAAAGTGAATGAGTTATACATATACATATGTCCCCATATCTCCTCCCTCTTGCATCTCCCCTCCCTCCCAGCCTCCCTATCCCACCCCTCTAAGTGGTCACAAAGGACCGAACTGATCTCCCTGTGCTATGCGGCTGCATTCTTAATAATTTTACAAATGTTTACTGAGTAATCCAAGACACTTTGATATGCACTGCAGATACAGTAATAAACACAAAAGACAAGATTCTTATCCTCATGGAGTTATAGGGTTATATAGGGAGACAGATAATAAATAAACAATAAAAGAATGGAACTAGACATTCGCACTTTCTAAAACGTGCTATGAATAAAATGAATAGGATAATATAATAGAAGACAACTGAGGGAAGTTATTTTAGATGGGGTCATCAAAAAAAAAAAGGCATTTGAGCTAAGAATGTGACATGTGAGCTGAGACCTAAAGGATAAAAGGGAACAGGTACACAAACAGCCAAAGGAACAGCATTCCAGGCAGAAGGAATAGCAAATGCAAAGCCTCTAAATGGAAAGAGATTATTTTGTTTGAGGAACAGACAGGATATTATGTGGCTACATTATAGTAACGTAAGGGAAAGAGATTAAAAAGATGGCACAAGCTAGATCATGTAGGGCCTTATTTATTCTGGTAAGAAATGTGACTTTTAAAGAACAATAGAAAAACATCAAAAGATTTTAGAAGGAGAATGACATCATCTTACTTATGATTTACAACTATTATTCTATGGAAAGAATGGACTGGAGGTTACAAACAATGGAAGCAGGGAGATGAATTAGGACATCATGGGGTAGTCCAGGCAGGAGATGATGATGTCTTAGGTCAGGATAATGGGTCCAGACCAGGGAGGTGCAAGGCAGACAGACAGCTGAGTGTGTTCAAGAAACATTACAGGTAGAATCAGTGGCACTTGCTGACGCATTTGCTGTGTGGATGAGAGGAAAGAGGGATCAAGAATGACACTGAAGGTTTTGATTGAGCAGCTTGGTAGATGGTGATGCTACTTACTAATAAGTGGCATGCAGGGTGAGAAGGGTACCAACGGCTCGGTCCTTGGGCTATCAGATGACCAGCTAAAATTCTACCTCCTTCCTGAAATTTCCTAGGACCAAAAATCTCATAATAATCTACTCCTGCAAAGTTAACAGTAACACTCATTTTTTAGTGTCTCAAACTTTATGAATAATTCCTAGGAAATGGCTTGTAGCCATCCCAAACCTGTCAAAAATGTCTTTGGTGCATGACTTAACATTCTGCCTCTAACACCTATATAATTCACTTAGCAGGAAGCACAGGCTTAATGCACGTTATTTACTTTTCACATGTACTTGCCTGGCATGCATTCTACATTAGAGCACAAACTTCTTGTGGGCAGATTATTGATACTTTCTGATGCCTCAGAACTTGGTAGTACTGTGCTTTGTAGGAAGCAGGCTTTTGAAAGTGTCTGTTGTTGATGATGAAGAGTATAACGGCTAACAGTAGCATCACATCCTGAGAATTCTAGTAAACAGTGTCCAACCAATCAGAATGGTTCTGATATAGCTGAATGCTCAGCATTTTGAGCAATGGAAATCCAATGAATACCCTTCAATTCAGGTTTACCGGTAAACTTACTGAGAAAATCAGTTCCAAATATTCATCTTAGAGACATTTTCTTTAGTCAGTCTAGACTAAAACATACCTATGTTAGGGGTTCTCAAGCTCACAGAGAAAAGAAAAGATTCAGCATCAGTGAAACTGGCAATTATGCACAGCTTAGCAGTAGCATAGACTGAGGTCCCAATATTGATGGCAAGTTATTAATCAATATGTTTCTGTGAAAAAAATTTAAGACCTAGTGCTCCCATTGTATAAAGCAAGGAGTATACATATACAGTATTTCTTATAGAATTGTGAACTTAGCATGGATGAAGGCAATTACATTTTGTTACATAATTAAATAAAACTCCCAGAAAAGTCAGTGGGGAACTTCCTTTTTCCGCACCTCATGCGTCCTGGGCGGAGGAACTCCTAAGAGTGACACTTTGACCTCTCTCTGCCGACTCACTCACTTCCCCCCTAAAAAGGGGAAGTATCTTACCCGATTGGTGAGTTGGAAAGACGGAATAGGAAGATGCTTAGCAAAGCTTCTCCTGAGTTCTTCCTGACCACAAAAGCAGGTGAATTCTGGGCTGCTCTCTGCCATACTCTAAGAGGCTTGCCCTTTTGGGGAAATCTGGGGTTGTTATTAGGTTGGGGCAAAATATTAGCAAACATATCCACAGACTGAAAGCATGTTTTCCAGTTGGATATTCCAGCTAGTAAGCTGACACTCTGATCTCAACCTGAGTGACTCTGATGTCTCTCAATAGTTACAAATCCTGGGAGAATGATGCTATTTAAGGGCCCCTCTCAAACACTAACAGATAGTTTGAATTAGAACCACACAGGGTGCTGAATTTTCATTTGAGGCTACAGAGCTAAACATAAAATCCAATACCCGGGCTTCCCTGTTGGCGCAGTGGTTGAGAGTCCGCCTGCGATGCGGGGGACACGGGTTCGTGCCCCGGTCCGGGAGGATCCCACATGCCGCGGAGCAGCTGGGCCCGTGAGCCATGGCCGCTGAGCCTGCACGTCCGGAGCCTGTGCTCCGCAACGGGAGAGGCCACAACAGTGAGAGGCCCGCGTACC
>NW_006770652.1:2951213-2967196 GCF_000442215.2 Lipotes vexillifer
CCGCAAAAAAAAAAAAAAAAAAAAAAAAAAGTTCTCCTGGGATTTTTTAGTCCTTTGAGCTTTGTGATACATCCATAAAAATGCTCTGATGATGGTTGTTCTTATATAGCTCAGACTGGCTCTCCACTTCCAGAATAATGTACCTTAGTCTAGTTTTTAATTATAGGTAATATTTTCTCACATACACCTTTGATTTTCTACTACCATGTTCTTTGTCTCATGTTTACTGCTTTACATGCATGTATAAATGTTTACCTGAATGATCCAAGAAAATTCCCTTCTCTTGTGCAGTTAGTGAAGTGACCATTTAGAATCCCACGGGAGAGATTACAACAAAAATCAAAACAAAAATGATCAAAAATCTTAATTTAGCTATACAGTCACTTGTTTACAAACAGAAGAAATTATTGTGTGAATGTGTCTTGAAGTATTTTTCTTATACTACTTACCTTACATTTGTTAGAATGAGAGACTTGATTTTAAATATACAAAAAGAAAAACTTTACACCTAAGAAAATGAAGTAGCACTGCTTTAAACTATCAGAAGAATGTTCTAAAAACCAGGAGATTTACAAAAGTAATACTATGACTTGAGTCATTTTCTTTCTTAAAATAAGGAGGATTTATCACTTCCTCCCACATACAAGCACAAGGAATAAGGCATTGAGGCTAGGCTAAAAGTAGTGCTCCTGGTTGTGTTATGTTTTTTAAAATTTACTTATCTGGGCTTCCCTGGTGGCGCAGTGGTTGAGAATCCACCTGCCAGTGCAGGGGGACATGGGTTTGAGCCCCGGTCCAGGAAGTTCCCACATGCCGCAGATCAACTAAGCCTGTGCACCACAACTACTGAGCCTGCACTCTAGAGCCCGTGAGCCACAACTACTGAGCCTGCACTCTAGAGCCCGTGAGCCACAACTACTGAAGCCCATCAGCCCTAGAGCCCATGTGCCACAACTACTGAGTCTGCCTTCTAGAGCCTGTGAGCCACAACTACTGAGCCTGCGTGCCACAACTACTGAAGCCCATGCGCCTAGAGCCCACACTCTGCAAAAAGAGAAGCCCCCGCAATGAGAGGCCCACACACGCAATGAAGAGTAGCCCCCGCTCACCGCAACTAGAGAAAACCCACAAGCAGCAATGAAGACCCAACGCAGCCAAAAAAAAAAAAAAAAAAAATTTATTTTTAAAAAAACTTGCTTTATCTTTAGGTGAGTATTAGAAATAACCATTTAAAAAACTGATCACTTATCATAAATAAAATTGTGCATGTGTGATTTACAAATAGTAGGAAACCCGTCCTCTAGAAAAGGGATATTTTTCAGTGATGGATTTTAAGTGTGTATTTTTTATGAGAGGACCAGAATGATAAATTGCTAAAATGATATTCCAGAATAATTCTTTAATTTAATTTGGAGCAAACAGAGAAACTCCAAAGATCATATCTGAAACTTCCAATTCTTTGTGATTGTGCTGAAACACTGTCAAAAAGTACCCAAGAAAAAAACTGGACTATGGTTTTGAAAGTCAGGCCAAGGCTAAGGACTATCACAAACATGAAATTCTATCAAATTTTTAAAATTTCCCATTTTGTGTTTTCAGAACCAGTCAGATCTATATAGTGATTCAATTTTATGCTCAAACATCTATCCATGTACATCCCAGCATCACTGGAAGTTTTATGCCAATCAACGGTTTTCTCTCAACATTAATCCAAGATATGAAACAAGAGGAAAGCAAAATCCTTTTCCTATGTTTCTTTGTTGGTTTCGACTGATTTAAATAATGTTTAAAAATAACTTCCTAAATCTCTGCTTGTAGATGCCAGCAATCTGCTCAGTCCATTCTGGCTGCCCTCGACCAAATGAGCAAAAGAGAAGCGTACACAGAAAACGTTTATACACGTCTTATCTATGAGTAAAGTCCGAGGTGGTAATACAGGCTGATCACGTCACCCAAAAGTTCATAGTTGGAGTCCTAACTCCCATTACCTTAAAATAGGACCATACTTGGAGGTTCGGGCTTTAAAAAGGTGAGTGAATTAAAACAAGGTCGCTAGGGTGGGCCCTAATCCAATAGGACTGGTATCTTTTATATGAAGAGAAGATTTGGAGACAGACACGTGTACAGAGGGAAGGCCATGTAAAGACGTGAGGGAGAAGACGGTCATCTACAAGCAAGGAGAGAGGTCTGGAAGAGACCTTTCCCTCACAGTTCTCAGAAAGAAACAACTTCCCCAACACCGTGATCTCTGGACATCTCGCATCCAGAACTCTGAAAAAATTAATTTCTGTTGTTTACCAGTCTGTGGTACTTTGTTATGACAGCCCAAGAAAACTAATGCAGTTGGTATCGTGTCAATCCTTAGTATTTTACCACAGAGTATAATGCAGCTCGTGGCACATTCTCAGGAGGTGTGGTTATCTGACTAAAACGGTACAAGTGAGGCCAGGCTTTTCTCCAAATAATCCTCTCTCTGGTGCCTAATCCCTGACCCAGAGGAACACCACTCAGCACCCATCCCTCAGCTGCGTGGAATCACTGGCCGCCGTGGCAGAGGCCTCCCTGGGGCAGGCCCTTCATCTACTCCTCAACTTCCAGGAGTAGATGGAATAGGTCCCAAGTTGTTTGAGATTTTGTTTTCTCCCTAAAATACAAGCACAGCAGACATATTCAGTATGCTCTTTCCAGAAAGTATCCCCGGCAAGAATCAGCAGGATGGTATGCAACCGTGTGAATCTCGTTTTACTTTCAGGAAACTTCAGAGGTTGAGGAGAGCTGACTCTTGCCAGCAGACCTCAGAGGGAACTGTGCTTGATCTCAACTGTGAGATACATTCCCAGACCCTGACACCCCCCTTAGGACTGCAAAATGTAAAAATCTCTTCTACTCTGATTTTTACATGATTCTAGATAGAGCTGAAGAAATAATTTCATCGCACATCAGTGAGTTACTATATTTTCCAATTTATTAACTCTGCTTTAATAATAGAGTATTCTGGCTTAAAAAATGAGAGAAAGAAATACTCTTATGAAAACCTGAGAACGCAGTATTCTTCGCAAGACCTTGTAACGAGATCTTGCAAGCTATTTTTAAAAACAGATTAAATTCAATGTTGAACAGGTAGTTTACTAAGGAAGAGAAGATCCCATGGCACTGTGAACAAATAGGTTCCCCTTAAAATGAGTCTCCTGCTGTGTTTGGCATACTGGCTTAACACACAGATAACCCTTTGGTAATAAGCCTTAAGATCAGGTATCTGTATGGAGGCTTTTCATTCTTATGATTAAAAAATGTTTTATTCAGTATGGAGGTTCCTCAAGAAACTAAAAATAGAGTTGCCATATGATCCAGCAATCCCACTCCTGGGCATATATCTGGAGAAAACCATAATTCGAAAAGATACATGCACCCCAATGTTCATAGCAACACTGTTCACAATAGCTAAGACATGAAAACAACCTAAATGTCCCTTGACAATGAATGGATAAAGAAGATGTGGTACATATATATTGGGCTGGCCAAGAAGTCCGCTCAGGTTTTTCTGTAACATCTTACGAAAAACCCGAATGGACTTTTTGGCCAACCCAATACAATGGAATTCTACTCAGCCATAACAAAGAATGAAATCATGCCATTTGCAGTAACATGGATGGACCCAGAGATTATCGTACTAAGTGAAATCGTCAGAAACAGAAAGACAAATGTCGTATGATATCACTTATATATGGAATCTAAAATATGACACAAATGAACCTATCTAAGAAACAGAAACAAACTCACAGACATAGAGAACAGACTTGTGGTTGCCAAGGGGGAGGGGGTGGTAGGGGAGGGATGGAGTGGGAGTTTGGGGTGAGCAGATGCAAACTATTATATATAGAATGGATAAACAACAGGTCCTACTGTATAACACAGGGAACTATATTCAATATCCTGTGATAAACTATAATGGAAAAGAATATGAAAAAGAATATATATATATATATATATATATATATATATATACAACTGAATCACTTTGCTGTACAGCAGAAATTAACACAACATTGTAAATCAACTATACTCCAATAAAATTTTTAAAAATGTTTTATTAATTGAGGAATAAATGAAACAACTTAAAGTGGACTGAATTACTGATCCCCAGAGTTAACAGTACAATACATCAGAAACTATCACGCGTAATAAAAATGAGCCTAAAAGCTGCATGGTGCATGCACACTGCTTTCCACTCGTTACCTAGAGCACGGTAGAGGCCACCCAGGTCCAGGAAAACTTGATCAACAGTCATTAGATAAGGCCCTAGGGTGGAAGTTGTGCTCACTGTATCTTCCAACACAGCCTTGTCAATTATCTTCTCACGCAAAGGTATGATTAGAAATTAAGACCATTAGCGAACATCTTGAATATGCTATTTGTAGCCCAGTTCATGATCATGATCTGGTTCTCAAGTTCATAGTTTCAGACAAAGAAGGTGTAGTTACCAACCTTAGGACTCAGTCAAATGCCTGGGGGATCTGAGTTTCAATGTCTTCCTGAGGGGCTTTCAAGAGCTGAAGTGAAAGACTACTTTTCGCAAAACTAATGCGGAAGCGTTATTCCAATGGCAATACATTTAGTTAAGTAAAGGAAAAGGAGGGAGAATTCAAATGTAAAAAAAAAAAAAAAAAAAAGCATGTAAGTTACTGAAATAGAACTTTTAGCCCTTGATTTTAAAGTAGGAATTTTTCATAAGAAAAACCTTTTTTGTTGTTGTTATATTGTGACACAATTATTTAAAGATGGTGCATATAAAGAAGAAAAGAATCCAAAAAGAACAACTTAGATGTCAGTCAAGATTTCAAAGATTAATATTTATGAAAACAATTGGCAAACAGCAGTCTATGATCCAAGAGCAAAAAATGTTACAGCAGATGTCTTGTCAAAGGGCTACAGACTACGAGAGGTAGCAAACTCTTGTCCATATGTTTTCTCAGCCTGAGAAAAGATAGCCTCAGCCATTTCAGTTCTGGAGAACACGGAGCGCCTGTGTATACAGTGAAGTGAAGCTTTTCTGTCAGGGAACTTTGAGCCAAGAATTCTGGTTTCACTTGGAAAGACGTGGCATATACAGTTAGGTGGAGCATGAATAGAAAATCAGGCAAGCAACTTAAATAATCTAAATTACTCAATCTGTCAAGAAGCAGAAATTGCAGAAGAAACTGGAGTGGTCATCGGTTGTTTTGGCCTTCCTGGCACCCTTCCCCTACCTTTTGGCAACAGTACTCCAATTCTCTCATGGGGAACCACTCTCCAGTCTTCCATGCTGTTTTGTGAGGACTGCTTGTTAGTGGCCCGCCTTAAACAGCTGCTCAACAGTTGGGCTTGTGACTCTGAAATCTTGGGTTAACAGGCAGAGGAAGGGAGCAAGCTGGGCAGTTGGGAAATTAGAAGGGCCAGTGGTTCTGATTAAGTCAAAGGACAGTCATAATGGGTGTAGTTAAATAAGCAAGCTGAATGGGAGAGAGGAAAGAGCAGCCAACAGGATGTCTGAATTCATTATGGTGGGGAAGAAGCGGTTCCTGGTGATAAAAACTTCCAAAATGTTGCCAAAGAAGTCAGTGATGGGTGTGGAGGGGAGAAGGTCAGTGCAAATGCAGGGGGTCAAGGGCCTGAGAGGCCAGAGTGTTGGATGCACAGCCCACGTGGACTGAAGCTGCCCCAGTGATGGCAGGTCTGGGGGTGGGGACACAGAATGGGAGCCAGGTTCCAAAGTCTCAGAGAGCTGAGAGGGAGGGACTGGAATGCTGGCAGAGCCAGGGTGATCGAGTCAGAGGGCCTCAGAGTTTAAAAAGACAGCAGAGGAATTGGTCTAGAAGTAACCAGGAGAAAAGAGCAAGAAGACAAAGCCTCTTCGCACAGTGGGTATGAGAGAAAAGCTCTAATCCACAGAGCTGCTGACAAAGAGGGGTGGCCTCAGGGAGAGTGACTCTTCATTTAAAGTAAGAAAGTGGGGGAAGGACTGGGAGTTTAGGGTTAGCAGATGCAAACTATTATATAGGGAATGGATAAACAACAAGGTCCTACTGTAGAGCACAGGGAACTATCTTCAATATCCTGGGATAAACCATAATGGAAAAGAATATAAAATAGAATGTATGTGTAGATGTATATATATATATATATATATATATATCAGAATCACTTTGCTGAATAGCAGAAATTAACACAACATTGTAAATCAACTATACATCAATCAATCAATCAATCAATCAATCAATAATAAATAAATAATTTTAAGAAAAGAAGGCAGAGGGAACACATAGAGGAGATAATGACATAGGAGCACCTTCTGAGAGGGACAGAGTGGAGAGGAAGAGCCTGGGAGACCGAGGAGGAAACAAGTAGCAAGGTCAGGGCAAGGAGATGGGCAATGCCATGGAGACAGCAGCGGGACCAGGACTGGAGGAAGGGCTTAGTGTTTACACTTTGTGCCCTGAATGGCAAAAGCGTATGGAATTGACAGGTCTCTTTCAAGAGAGTGGGCAACTGGCCAACAGCCAGAGGTCTTATCTAACTCTGCCAAGGGGACAGGGAATCTCAGCCGACTCTACATATGGTGCAGCCCACTTGTTGAATGAATAAATGACTGCATGCACCATGGTGGAAGATGATGAGAAGCCTAAAGAAAGCATCCTTCTCAAAGGTACGCCCAAGTGTGAGATTACTGCTGGTTACCACATACCTTCTGGCAAGCACATCTCCGGTTACTATATGAACATACTCTGGCATTTTGAGAGAAAGGGAAATTGACTCAATACCTGGGATGGAAATTTACAAGTACATGTCTCTGGTTAGAATCATCAATATTATTCCATCTATCTGATATTAATTACA
Organism: Lipotes vexillifer; assembly: GCF_000442215.2. Taxonomy (NCBI): domain Eukaryota; kingdom Metazoa; phylum Chordata; class Mammalia; order Artiodactyla; family Lipotidae; genus Lipotes; species Lipotes vexillifer. The sequence goes on from NW_006770652.1 coordinate 2,958,087, forward strand.
AGCATTCGATTTGATTTTAACTGTCACATGCCCTCACTTAGATTTTTTTTGTGCCACCAACTCATTAAACCAAGCTGCCAGGATGTGTTCATTAACACATCATGTCTGTTTTCCCTACTCCGTGGCTGCAGAGCTAGTATAGTCTGTAATTTGAGTTTTAATTAAAAACTCAGCCAAAGGCTAAGAACAACTGAGAAAAGATAAACCTAACATCGCACTGAGCAATCTGCAAATATTCAAAATGTTGTATGCTGTTCTGGTGTAAGTAACCAAGATTTATCCAAAAATGCTTGAGAGTTTCAAGTACCAGATGGAATGTGCAAAAACCGAGCCTACCCTGAAGAAATCAGCAAATGGTAGCTGTTCAAAATCATTAAACACAAGAAGAAATATCTTAAGGTTGTTTGTGTTACTTGAAACAAGAAAATAGTTTTCCTCTGACAGCTATGAGTGACATTCTTGTGGCTTTGTAAGTTGACACCAGACTAGAATGAAGGGCAGCCTCCCGCAGTGATTGCAAACATGGGCTCTGGAGCCAGAAGGCCTGAGTTTTCATCCTAGCTCCACCATTTTTTTGCTGTGTGACCTCAGACAAGTTCCATAACCTTTCTGTGCTGCAGTTTCCTCAGTGTGTTGTTACGGAGGTTAAATGAATTAACACTGTAAAGCATTTATACAAGCACCTGGCTTTTACTATATAGTAAACACCACAGAAGTTATAGCTATTGCTATTATTTAGAGTATGTACCTAAAAAAAAATGAGAATACATTTCCTTTTTAAATTTCTTTTTCAAGATTGTTTGAACCTTCAGGTTTCTAGAGGTAGTAAAAGAACTGAAAGTCTGAAAGAGTTGGTTTCACAAGGTGAAACCAAATTTAAATGATCATTTACAGAGTAGATCATATACAGAGTAGAATCAGAACACCATCATTCATCCCTAGCTCTGCCACTTATGAATCATATGATTGTTACTAGATCATTCCACACTCTGGGCCTCAGTTTTCTTATCTATAAAATGGAGATTAAAAAATATTTTCCTACCTCAGAGAGCTATTGTGAGGCTCCAAATGCCCACAGACACATTGTTACTTTGCAAATGGCTCCTTTAGAAGCCATGCACAATCAACAATAGTTAAGGAACAGCAAGAACAAAAATGTGGTTTTAGTGCCTCATATCCTAGGTCGGGTTATCTCCTCTGTGAGGACCTGTTCAAATAGTAGCCCAGAGATGAAGGCATCAGACGGAAAAAGTAAAATGTCTCAGGCCCGACCTGCTTCAAGCCTTTACATCCCTCTTCCTCGTTACAGTGGTAACAGCAGAACAGTTCCAAACACCAATTCTGTCCCGTGGCAGGAGATCCTAGTGCTGCTTGAGATCAACAGTTAGTGGCCTCTACAGCTACTTGCACTAGTTAACGTGACAAACTCAGTGGCCAGTTTAGCAGGGGCTCTCCAGAGCCCCAGTTGCTCTCAGGTTCTCCTGGCTACACAGTGGGCTCTTCCCCCTTCTTGTGTGGCCTAAGTTCCTTTCTTGTTCTCCCCAGTCCCTTCTCGGGGAGCAGGGCGCTTCCTGGGAGAGAAGCCCAGTGGCCAGAACCTTCCTCCCATTTGCTTGCCTCCAGATCCAGTCATCCTCCCTTTGCCGCAGCTGCCCTGAGCTGAGCACCCACGTTACTATGTCTGGGGAGTCCCCAGTTCTTTCCCTTCCAAGCCAGAGAGCAAGCAGAGACTACACAGCCCATCAGACAAAGCATTTGCTGCAAGATAATCCCCTTCACCAGTGCTCAATGCTGTATGTAGCTCTCCCTGCAGCTGGCCCAACTCTGCAGGTGTGCCAAGTACCAAGAAACCTACCATTTCCTGGGTTACAAAGAGATGCAAAGTAGAACTGAAGCGATACTTCTAGAACCCACTTCTTGGATATGACTAGTGAAGGGCAATGTGCTGTACTAGCAGACAGTCGCTAACATTTATTGCTACTATGTATAAATCAGCCAGTCCACAAACACTTATTGAGCAATGATTGTGTGCAGGGCACAGTGCCAGCCATGGGGAACACTGCAGCAAATAAGATTGCCCATCTCTGCCCTCAACAGTACAACACTTATGGCGTGTGGAGTGGGACTGGAGAGAAATACAGAACTAGACCTTTACAGAATCTCAGCTCTGAAAGGCCTTCTGTGCATTTCTTCAGCGTATGTATCAGACCCATCCTCAAGCAGTTTCTAATTTATTTAAAATAACAACACACACCAAAGAAATCCTTCAGAAGGCAGGATAATAAAAGGTCTTGTTAGTGTACTAACAAGACAGACATGATTTTATAAGTGCTGAAATGATTACAAACTAGAATAATATGGAGTTAAAAGAAACTAATCATTAAAGCATCCTGAAAAAGAGTTTAGGTTAGATTTAAGTAGAAATAATTAACACGATAGTTTAGTAATATATTAATTTTAGTGTTTTTTCTTTTATTTTTTCTTTTCTTATACTTTTTTTTACTTTTTATATTATCCATGTTTATTTTTTAATCACAATACAATTTTTCACCTACAATCATTAACTACCAAGTGTCTTACTGGAGGCAATAAATAGTTGGCTAATTTTTGAGTATTCATAATATTTTCAACATGACCTTTTAGTCACTGATCTCTACAGAATCAAAGCATATCTCAAAAATCATTGAGGCAGTGATGTTATTATGTCAGATTTTTAAGTGAGAGAGTAAAGGCAAGAGGTAATTAAGAACTTTATAATTTTTGTAATAATGAGGTTACAATGACTTCAGTAAATCTGATAAACGTATCACTTTGAATAGCCTAACAAGCGACCAAGCCAGCTCAGCAGCTAAAGAGTAAATTTCTAAACGTAATTATTTCCTTTGGGCCCACCTGAATGGTCAAAGTCTTTGTGCCCAGATAAAAATATAAAATAAAAATTCCAAAGTGGAAGAGGATGCCAATTATATTTCTAAAACAGATCTCTTACTGTAAGGAGACATCAACATAATTTCATATTTCCAACCATTTAGTTACCTAGTTAAAACACAATACACACATATATGCACACACTCACGCATTCAAAATACAGGAATGGTAGTACAAAAGGTTTGCAACAGCACTTATTGTATCTACGTTAAAAAAAAAAAAACATTAGAACATACGGGAAAAACTGTACTCACCTCTAAAATGTATTTTTTTTAAGATCCTACAAAATGCAGCTGACGCTAAAACTGAAATTAATTTTCCCTTAGCAAAACAGTTATTATCAAATTCTTAATTAGACAACGAATCATCCCAAATTGAGGAGGTGGACTTTGAGAGCAAGTTTTATGATTTTTTTCCCCTTTACCTCTTTTTGTGAGGGTGTATGTGCATGCTTCCGTGTAAGATTTTGTCTGTATAGCTTTGCTTCCACCATTTGTACTAAGGATCTATCCGTCCCTTTTTTTTTCTTTTTCTCTAAATAATTATTTTTTAATTCAATAATATTATTATACTTTATTTTATTTTACTGTACCTTCTTTCTTTCTTTTTTCCTTCCTTCCCTCCTTCCTTCCTTCCTCCCTCCCTCCCTCCCTCCTTTCTTTCCTTCTTTTCTTCTTTCTTTCTTTCTTTCTTCCTACTTCTACTAATTCTCTCTACTTTCTCTCCCTTTTATTCTGAGCCGTGTGGATGAAAGGCTCTTGCTGCTCCAGCCAGGAGTCAGGACTCTGCCTCTGAGGTGGGAGAGCCAACTTCAGGACACTGGTCAACAAGAGACCTCCCAGCTCCACATAATATCAAATGGCGAAAATCTCCCAGAGACCTTCATCTAAACACCAGCACCCAGCTTCACTCAACGACCAGCAAGCTACACTGCTGGACAACCTATGCCAAACAACTAGCAAAACAGGAACACAACCCCACCCACTAGCAGAGAGGCTGCCTAAAATCATAATAAGTCCACAGACACCCCAAAACACACCACCAGACGTGGACCTGCCCACTAGAGAGACTAGATCTAGCCTCATCCACCACAACACAGGCACTAGTCCCCTCCACCAGGAAGACTACACAACCCACTGAACCAACCTTAGTCACTGGAGACAGACATCAAAAACAACGGGAACTACGAACGTGCAGCCTGCGAAAAGGTGAACCCAATCACAGTAAGATAAGCAAAATGAGAAGACAGAAAAACACACAGCAGATGAAGGAGCAAGATAAAAAGGCACCAGACCTAACAAATGAAGAGGAAATAGGCAGTCTACTTGAAAAAGAATTCAGAATAATGATAGTAAAGATGATCCAAAATCTTGGAAGTAGAATGGACAAAATGCAAGAAACAGTTAACAAGGACCTAGAAGAAATAAAGATGAAACAAACAATGATGAACAACACAATAAATGAAATGAAAAATACTCTAGATGGGATCAATAGCAGAATAAATGAGGCAGAAGAACGGATAAGTGACCTGGAAGATAAAGTAGTGGAAATAACTACTGCAGAGCAGAATAGAGAAAAAAGAATAAAAAGAACTGAGGACAGTCTCAGAGACCTCGGGGACAACATTAAATGCACCAACATTCAAATTATAGGGGTTCCAGAAGAAGAGAAAAGGAAAGGGACTGAGAAAATATTTGAAGAGATTATAGTTGAAAACTTCCCTAATATGGGAAAGGAAATAGTCAATCAAGTCCAGGAAGCACAGAGAGTCCCATGCAGGATAAATTCAAGGAGAAATACTCCAAGACACAGATTAATCAAACTGTCAAAAACTAAATACAAAGAAAACATATTAAAAGCAGCAAGGGAAAAACAACAACAAATAACACACAAGGGAATCCCCATAAGGTTAACAGCTGATCTCTCAGCAGAAACTCTACAAGCCAGAAGGGAGTGGCAGGACATACTGAAAGTGATGAAGGAGAAAAACCTGCAACCAAGATTACTCTACCCAGCAAGGATCTCATTCAGATTTGATGGAGAAATTAAAACCTTTACAGACAAGCAAAAGCTGAGAGAGTTCAGCACCACCAAACCAGCTTTACAACAAATGCTAAAGGAACTTCTCTAGACAAAAACACAAGAGAAGGAAAAGTCCTATAATAACGAACCCAAAACAATTTAGAAAATGGGAATAGGAACATACATATCGATAATTACCTTAAATGTAAATGGACTAAATGCTCCCACCAAAAGACACAGATTGGCTGAATGGATACAAAAACAAGACCCATATATATGCTGTCTACAAGAGACCCACTTCAGACCTAGAGACACATACAGACTGAAAGTAAGGGGATGGAAAAAGATATTCCATGCAAATGGAAACCAAAAGAAAGCTGGAGTAGCAATTCTCATATCAGACAAAATAGACTTTAAAATAAGGACTATCAGAAGAGACAAAGAAGGACACTACATAATGATTAAGGGATCGATCCAAGAAGAAGATATAACAATTGTAAATATTTATGCACCCAACAAAGGAGCACCTCAATACATAAGGCAAAAACTAACAGCCATAAAAGGGGAAATCGACAGTAACACATTCATAGTAGGGGACTTCAACACCCCACTTTCACCAATGGACAGATCATCCAAAATGAAAATAAATAAGGAAACACAAGCTTTAAATGATACATTAAACAGGATGGACTTAATTGATATTTATAGGACACTCCATCCAAAAACAACAGAATACACATTTTTCTCAAGTGCTCATGGAACATTCTCCAGGATAGATCATATCTTGGGTCACAAATCAAGCCTTGGTAAATTTAAGAAAATTGAAATTATATCAAGTATCTTTTCCGACCACAACGCCATGAGATTAGATATCAATTATAGGAAAAGAGCAGTAAAAAATACAAACACATGGAGGCTAAACAATACACTACTTAGTAACGAAGTGATCACTGAAGAAATCAAAGAGGAAATTAAAAAATACCTAGAAACAAATGACAATGGAGATACAACGACCCAAAACCTATGGGATGCAGCAAAAGCAGTTCTAAGAGGGAAGTTTATAGCAATACAAGCCCACCTTAAGAAGCAGGAAACATCTCGAATAAACAACCTAACCTTGCACCTCAAGCAATTAGAGAAAGAAGAACAAAAAAACCCCAGAGTTAGCAGAAGGAAAGAAATCATAAAAATCAGATCAGAAATAAATGAAAAAGAAATGAAGGAAACAATAGCAAAGATCAATAAAACTAAAAGCTGGTTCTTTGAGAAGATTAACAAAATTGATAAACCATTAGCCAGACTCATCAAGAAAATAAGGGAGAAGACTCAAATCAATAGAATCAGAAATGAAAAAGGAGAAGTAACAACTGACACTGCAGAAATACAAAAAATCATGAGGGATTACTACAAGCAACTCTATGCCAATAAAATGGACAATCTGGAAGAAATGGACAAATTCTTAGAAATGCACAAACTGCCAAGACTGAATCAGGAAGAAATAGAAAATATGAACAGACCAATCACAAACACTGAAATTGAAACTGTGATTAAAAATCTTCCAACAAACAAAAGCCCAGGACCAGATGGCTTCACAGGCGAATTCTATCAAACATTTAGAGAAGAGCTAACACCTATTCTTCTCAAACTCTTCCAAAATATAGCAGAGGGAGGAACACTCCCAAACTCATTCTACGAGGCCACCATCACCTTGATACCAAAACCAGACAAGGATGTCACAAAGAAAGAAAACTACAGGCCAATATCACTGATGAACATAGATGCAAAAATCCTCAACAAAATACTAGCAAACAGAATCCAACAGCACATTAAAAGGATCATACACCATGATCAAGTGGGGTTTATTCCAGGAATGCAAGGATTCTTCAATATACGCAAATCTATCAATGTGATTAACCATATTAACAAATTGAAGGAGAAAAACCATATGATCATCTCAATAGATGCAGAGAAAGCTTTTGACAAAATTCAACACCCATTTATGATAAAAACCCTGCAGAAAGTAGGTGTAGAGGGAACTTTCCTCAATATAATAAAGGCCGTATATGACAAGCCCACAGCCAACATCATCCTCAATGGCGAAAAACTGAAAGCATTTCCACTAAGGTCAGGAACAAGACAAGGTTGCCCACTCTCACCACTCTTATTCAACATAGTTTTGGAAGTTTTAGCCACAGCAATCAGAGAAGAAAAGGAAATAAAAGGAATCCAAATCGGAAAAGAAGAAGTAAAGCTGTCACTGTTTGCAGATGACATGATACTATACATAGAGAATCCTAAAGATGCTACCAGAAAACTACTAGAGCTAATCAATGAATTTGGTAAAGTAGCAGGATACAAAATTAATGCACAGAAATCTCTGGCATTCCTATATACTAACGATGAAAAATCTGAAAGTGAAATCAAGAAAACACTCCCATTTACCATTGCAACAAAAAGAATAAAATATCTAGGAATAAACCTACCTAAGGAGACAAAAGACCTGTATGCAGAAAATTATAAGACACTGATGAAAGAAATTAAAGATGATACAAACAGATGGAGAGATATACCATGTTCTTGGATTGGAAGAATCAACATTGTGAAAATGACTCTACTCCCCAAAGCAATCTATAGATTCAATGCAATCCCTATCAAACTACCACTGGCATTTTTCACAGAACTAGAACAAAAAATTTCACAATTTGTATGGAAACACAAAAGACCCCGAATAGCCAAAGCAATCTTGAGAACAAAAAATGGAGCTGGAGGAATCAGGCTGCCTGACTTCAGACTATACTACAAAGCTACAGTAATCAAGACAGTATGGTACTGGCACAAAAACAGAAAGATAGATCAATGGAATAGGATAGAAAGCCCAGAGATAAACCCATGCACATATGGTCACCTTATCTTTGATAAAGGTGGCAGGAATATACAGTGGAGAAAGGACAGCCCCTTCAATAAGTGGTGCTGGGAAAACTGGACAGGTACATGTAAAAGTATGAGATTAGATCACTCCCTAACACCATACACAAAAATAAGCTCAAAATGGATTAAAGACCTAAATGTAAGGCCAGAAACTATCAAACTCTTAGAGGAAAACATAGGCAGAACACTCTATGACATAAATCACAGCAAGATCCTTCTTGACCCATCTCCTAGAGTAATGGAGATAAAAACAAAAATAAACAAATGGGACCTAATGAAACTTCAAAGCTTTTGCACAGCAAAGGAAACCATAAACAAGACCAAAAGACAGCCCTCAGAATGGGAGAAAATATTTGCAAATGAATCAACTGACAAAGGATTAATCTCTAAAATTTACAGGCAGCTCATGCAGCTCAATAACAAAAAAATAAACAACCCAATCCAAAAATGGGCAGAAGACCTAAATAGACATTTCTCCAAAGAAGATATACAGACTGCCAACAAACACATGAAAGAATGCTCAACATCATTAATCATTAGAGAAATGCAAATCAAAACTACAATGAGATATCATCTCACACCAGTCAGAATGGCCATCATCAAAAAATCTAGAAACAATAAATGCTGGAGAGGGTGTGGAGAAAAGGGAACACTCTTGCACTGCTGGTGGGAATGTGAATTGGTTCAGCCACTATGGAGAACAGTATGGAGGTTCCTTAAAAAACTACAAATAGAACTACCATATGACCCAGCAATCCCACTACTAGGTATATACCCTGTGGCTGCCTGGAGGGGTGGGCTAGGGAGGGTGGGAGGGAGGGAGACGAAGAGGGAAGAGATATGGGAACATGTGTATATGTATAACTGATTCACTTTGTTATAAAGCAGAAACTAACACACCATTGTAAAGCAATAATACCGCAATAAAGATGTTAAAAAAAAAATTCTTAAGCTACAGTGTACTCTGTACAACAACTGCACTTAAACCTGTTTATCTGCCTCCTAAAAAGTGAAATGAGTATATGCATAGAAGGTGAATGATTCCGCACAGACTCTTAAAATAAGAGGAGCTTGATACAGTTTACAAATTTGCAAGAATGTGATTACTGTCGTGACTGAGAAGTCTGCGTATTTGATGAAGGAGTTAAGTTCCTTGGTATATATCTGACATTCTTTTTGCTGCTCCTCAAAATCAGAAATAAAAGATTAACTATGATGATTTTTTTCCTGCT